>NC_043754.1:26477920-26710886 GCF_902148845.1 Salarias fasciatus
TGTCAAACACTCAAAACGAGAACACTGGAGAACGTTTGTTGCTTTTTGAGGGTCACTTTACGCAGCGGCGCTGGAAGCCACTGACGGCAGAGGGTTTGAACGTGGAGCTGTCTTCATGGAGATGGGGAAAAACTCAACTTTTTGAAAATGCTCTGACTGCAGTTCTGTCATCTCCTGGGAAACACACGCTCTTTTCAAAAGGTTGCTTTGTAAACTTGACACTAAAACCTAAAAACGAGGGCTTTTCTTTCGTCACAGGACCCGGGCTGTGTGCGGGCTCCGAGTTGACCCGGACACCCGGGGTCACGGACCCTGGGCCTCAGCAGGGCTGGACGCAGTCCCTGCTCACACATGTTGTTTTCATGCAGCCATCGCGGGGACAAGGCTTTTAAAATGTCACCGCTTCCACTGAAAGTCAGCAAAGTCTCATCATGCGAAATAAGAGCCGAGGCGCCGGGAGAGAGAGAGAGAGAGAGGAGAGAGAGAGAGAGAGAGAGAGAGAGAGAGAGAGAGAGAGAGAGAGAGAGAGAGAGAGAGAGAGAGAGAGAGAGAGAGAGAGAGAGAGAGAGAGAGAGTCACTCTAAGTTCACCAAAACAACATTTGTTCTCTTCATTTATTCATTTCCTTGTTTTCATTCATCGGACCCTCCGTCCCTGACACTCCTGGGATCCCGCCCGACGTTCGGCCGCCGTCTCGGTGTGAGCGTGAAGCAGCAGATCACTGCTGCGTCGGTGTGAAAGCGGCCGTAGGAAGGGTGTGTGACGTGACGTCCCGGTAGCCCCGCCCCCCGCCGGTGCTTCGGACGCCGCAGTGCCATTACCTGCAGAGTGTTTACCCCGAGGCCCGGCCCCCCGGGGCCCCCCGGGGCTCCCGGGTCCTGCTCTCACGTCCTTTAAATACTACATGAGAGCCATTAGGGACCGATGCTGAGCGCGTCCCTTTCAGCGTTAGTGCTGCGTCTCAATCACTCAGCTCCATTTGAAGCTTCTAAAAATACTGACTACTGATGGATTGTGTCGGAAAGAGCTGTTTTGTTCCCATATTTTCCATCTGGTGGTAAACATGGCCCCTCTGACGCGAGCAGGGACACGCGATGTGGACTCTCAGCCCGGACCACGCAGGACTTCAGCCACGTAAACAACTGTGGAGCGACAGAAGCCTCCATGCAGCCTGATGTGCCCAGACCGATCTGAGGAGGTCAGGTGAAGGCTTCCTCTCGGTTCCTCCGTTTGTGTTGAAGCATCGAAGCTCCACAAACACAAAAACAAGAGAAAGTCTACAGCGAAATAAGCTTCAGTCAGATGTTTACCAATCAGACTTTGATGCCGGTTAGAAATCTGTGAGCATGAAGTCTTTGAAACGAAATCTTCATGACTGTAAAAGCTCAGAATTTGTGGTTTTGAGCGTCAGTCGGTTCAGTCGCCGCTGCAGAGGCGCCATGATGGAGCAGAACGGCGACTGAAGCCCCGCTCAGCAACACTTCAACTCTAAACACCGTTTCACGTTTTCACAGTTTCAGAAAAGTCCTGTTGCCCCGTTTCCATGGAGACGGAGGGTTTTCAAGAAGTGCCACCTCATGAGCAGGTTTCAAACAGGTGATGTTTCCACAAAGACGGACTTCGAACATAGTTTTGAAAGTTCTTTTTACTTTGTTTCCATGGCGACAGAGTGGAAGGGTATCAAAAAAGGTTGGGTGTGTTTTTAAGTTTCCACAAAGACAAAGTCGGAATGCTTTCCAAAAGTTCCACCTCGGGAGCTGTTTTCAACAAATACGTAGCTTTTTCCTGCGTTTCCACGGAGAAAGACTTCAAGCGTTTTACAACAGCTGCGGCTCTTCTCCTTGTTTCCATGGTGACGGAAACACTCTATCAAAAAAGTTGCATTTTCCTCCGTTTCCATGGGGATAGAGTTGGAGTGTATCTGTAAAGTTGTGTTTTTACTGCGTTTCCATGGAGACGGAGTCACGGTGTTTTAGAAAAGTTGTGTTTTCAGGTGCAGCGCTGTCGTGTAAACAGAAGCCCAGATGGGCGGAGCTTCAGTCTCACAGTCTGAACTTCCTCCGCGGTTCGGCCGCTCCCAGCGCCGATACAGCAGCTCCCTGATCCTTTTATCTGCAGCCGGCTGTTTCCACGGCGTGCGTCTCGCAGCTTCCTGTCTGCTCCAGCGGCTCCGGCCCGGGGATTCATCACCCGGACAGATTTCCCTGATCCCGAGCGTCCGGGCCGGCTGCCGCTGTGCGGCGAGGAGCGCCGTGCCGTCGCACGCCCAGCCAGCAGGAGCTGCAGCGCCAGATATATGTCCCGTCCTGCAGGGAAACATACTTACTCAGCTATAAATATGCAAATGGAGCCGGCGGCAGCGCAACGACACGAACACACTCGTATTTTTAGCCCTCTGGTCTCATCTTTCTAAACAGTTTGCAGGCGAGGTTAAGCCTGAGCGCGCGGAGGAAAGCAGTGCGGCTTATTTGTTCTTCCAAATCCGGAAAAGTGACGACTGCAGGTCCCTCTCTCGTCCCTCCCGTAAGAAAACCTTTCCGTTAATGAGAGTGTTGAAGGCCGACCTTTTAATGAAGGTCGTCGTGTTAGATCTAAATCATTTTATGTTCGCCACCTCCGGACTCTCAGGTCAAACTGATAAAAATGAAATTACTTAATTGGCTCAAGTTCAGGAAAAAGAAAAAAAAAAAACAATTATTTTCTGTCTGATCCAAGAAAATGAAACATTATTCTTCCAGTTGAAGTCAAGGACGCGAGACTGGGACGGCGCGGCGCCTTCATCTGCAGAGGAACAGAGGAACGCCGGGCCGTCTGCGTTTTATGGATATGAAGCGTTAAATCCTGATTCCATGAAGCCTGCCTGCATCCTGCTTTATCCTGGACAGGACGACCTGTTCACCTCTGACCCCAATCCAGCAGATGACCATCATTTCTGCTTCCTGACAACAACTTTATCCGATAATAACAGGAGTCAAGAACAACAGCAGAAGTTCGTTTATACGATTGATCAGCTGGAAATGGTCGAACACGTCAACACGTCTCCACATGTGACGCCAGTCTGAGGAGTGTTTAGAGTGTGTGTTTAGAGTGTGTGTTTAGAGTGTGTGTTTAGAATGTGTGTCGGAGTGAGACGTCCGAGGAGGGAACCCCGCTCCGCCTGCCCTCCATTGATTATCTGCTCTCAAATTGGTAGTCGGTGCGAGTCGCCCCTGAAATTCAATTCAGCGTCTTCAGCCATTTACTGCAGCTCCTCTTCATTCTCCAGCTCGCCTCTGCGCACACACACACACACACACACACAAACACACACACACGCGCGTGCGCTGCATATTTCAGCTCCCTTCCGTTGGCGTTTGGCTCTCCCTTATTGGCTGTCGGTCGGCGGCGGCGCCCGGCTCTCTCTCCTTCCACCTCGTGGCCTCAGATATTCATCTGAGGGTGAAAGTTGGGCTCTTTTGATGTTGCGCAGCCTTTGTGTGGGCAGACACGCTCATTTCGCTCTGCAGACACATGAATCAGAATATGGAAGCGCGGAGCGAGACCTCGGCCGTCCGGCGCCCGGCGACTCCGGCTCCTTCGCCGAGCGGCGAGGACGAGCGGCGGGCCGCTGAAAGCCCCAAACATGACCCGGGATGGACGGGGGACAGATGCCTTCCTCTGGGGGAGGGTCGGGGGTCAGGGGTCAGGGCCGGCTCATGCTGTTACTGGATTGTTTTTTGAAGAGGTTGAAGTGAAGCTGCAGCAGGGTTCAAGGTTTAAAACCTTTTCTGACCAGGATTTTCTTGACCTTTGACCTTCTGTTGGTTTCTTCAGAATAAATCACTTTATGTTGTTTCCGCCACGGCGTTTCAAGTCAGACCTCATCTTTTCAGCAAAGCTTCAATTTCAAACAATTTTGAAACATTTTGGAGACAGTGTTTCCATGGCAACGGCAGGAACTCTGAGCACAGTGTAGTTTTCATAATGGTCCACTAGTTGGTGCTGTTTGTTTGTTTTCATGATGAAATTAGGGAACAATACACTGTAAACATTAAAAGCGGAGATTCATGCTGGAAATTAATTTTTAAAGTTAAACTAAAACTAGCACTGTTGTTTAATTACATTTGTTTTGTATTTAAACTTTTGGAAAATAAATTATTAACCTAGCAGTGTCCACAGGGTTTCCAGTATCAAAAGATCAGAATAGTTTTTAATTGTTTTTATCAATTTCAACCCATTTTCCTCGGAGACTTCAGGCCTGTCCGTAACGCCAGCTCACGTTTTTCACTGGTTGATGCCTTCGCTGAAATCTCCCAGAATAAATGTGAGCTAAGCTAATGTCAGTGACAAACCGGAGCAAATTCATTCAGACTGACTGTTTGAACTGAAGTTTGACTGAAATCGGCCGGAACAGGAGCCGTTAGCAGTTAGCACTTAGCCGTTAGCGCTCCGTCCACCCGAGTTCTCTGCTAGCAGCTCGCGCGGCGGCGGCTAACTCGGACCGTCTGCGTTTGACGGCGGAGATTCATCAGAGCCGTCCTGCACTGCACCCAAACCGACCCCTCACCGGAGCTGCCGTGACTGAAGGCTCACATTTCCTCCTCATACGTGAAGATGGCTGCCGCATGCCCCTCCGCCGGGTACGCTCCTGCGGAGACGCCGCCTCGTCCCGTTCAGCTGACGGCTGCCGAGCGAGCCTCGCTCCTCGGGTCTGTCTTTGAGGGGATGCAGAGCCCCGCAGACGCCGGAGAGGCAAAGCCGACACAAGACTTCAGCTCCCAAGTCAAATTACAAAAAGCCGATGACATTAATATCACGCCGTGTTTGGCAGCTCCTAAGCACATCCAGGCGACAGTCGGGAGCCCACATCAGCCATCCGTCAGCCGCTCCCTCGCTCCCTCGCTCCCTCGCTCGCCCAGCTTCAGACAGGCGCTCCGGGCCTTGATAAGTCGCCTCTCTCACATGAGAAGAGGCTGATCAACAGCGCGCCGCTGCGCAGAATCAAAGATGTTTGCTCTGGTTTTCTGCTTTGTTTTGTTGGCTTTCTCCTCTCGTCCTCTGTAAACCGACCACAATCCTCTGCTCCGTCTGTTTCCTCCTTCCTGTGATGCGCAGATAAAACTGGATGCTCGCTTCGTTTTTGAGATGTGAATATTTACCTTCAATCTCCGGAGAGTTTTCTTTCACCTGATTGTATAAAGTGTTCAGCATGTGGTGCTTTGTTGAGCTGATCGGCTCAGGGAGTCGGTCAGGAGGGTTCAGAGGGTTCTAGACCCTGCTCCTGTTCAGACCACACTGTCAGAGGCACTGACTCGGTCTGGGCCCCTTAAAGTCTCGGTCTTGTCCTGGTCTTGAGTCGGACTGGCTGAACCCAGAGGATCTTCAGAAAAACACCTCTGAAAGGTTTGTTCTGAACACCAGAGCTGAGATCAACAGAAGACGATGACAGAGTCCACAGATGGAGGCGGTGTGTTGGAGCTTGCTCGCTGCTCGCATCCTCTGGTTGAAGCTGAAACTCACTGCTCCCCATCAGCGTCGGCGTTAAACTCATTATTAGAGGCTAAGGCCACAGTTTACAGACAGATCCAGCCGTTCCTCCCCGCCCCCCAGTAGATGTAAATCTGCGTGATTGATGGACACGTGGCTGTTTGGACGGCTGATCATATCCTCCACACACACCGGCGCTGTCGGGCGGCTCCCGCGACACATGGCTGATTATCAAGGTGTCAGCTTCACTTAAGGTCTGCGGATAATTAAAAAGTGATGAACGTCAACGACATCCGCCAAGACGTCGGCTTTAAATCAGGCTCCGCCGGGTCTGCTTCCTCCCTCTCATTATGCAGATCGAATGAACACACACACACACGTGAGCGGTAGGTTTTTCCTGAAATAATAATACTAAGGGAAAGGTGGAGGATCAATGAGAACCATGTTCTCCTGCAGAGTCGTGACTCCGTCTCCGGTTTCTGGGCTTACTGCTCCGTTAAACATGCTTCTGCCTGCAACCCCCCTGAACTTTCAACACATTTCAACTCTGTGACGTTTGTTCCTGCTACTTCTTGTCAGCAGTCGCTGGAGGTGGAATGACGGGGAAGTGTTTGGCTGCCAGCTCTTCAGCGGCGAGCGTCTGTTTGTGTGTGTGATGGGAATAACAGCAGCAGCGGGGTTAAACCGGGGATGAGATCCTGGTCCCGGGGCTCTGCAAGGGTCAGGGCAGGTGGACTCTGATCTGCTCCTCTAATGAATTAATCACTGGCTGCTCAGGAATGGAATGAGCTCGTAAGACTTTACTGCAGGAGCAGCCGCCGTCTCTCCACGGCCGAACACACACTCCAGGTCAGGCTCTGAAGATCCAGCTGGAAATTCACTTCATAGCATCCTGATGTCAAAAAGCTCTGATACCAAGGAGCTGCTTCAGTCCAGCGCGCTTCGTTGTTCTGTTTCCGTTTCAGAAAAGTTTCACATTTACATGACTACTTTCTGGAAACAAGGTCTGTTTCCATGGAAACAGTAGCAGCACTGAAAACGGTGTGGTTTTCATGTTGGACCATGATGAGGGTGACTGTGAACTCTAAAACCTCTAAGTCCAGGAGAATCTGGACCGGGACCAGGACCAGGAGAATCTGGACCGGGACCAGGACCAGGAGAATCTGGACCGGGACCTGGACCAGGAGAATCTGGACCGGGACCGGGAACAGGAGAATCTGGACCGGGGATAACCAGAGCGGCTTCAGTTTCCTCCTCACCTGCTTCAGTGCAGTAATTCAGCATCTGATGGTGACACGTTGAAAGCGGCGGCGGCGGTGGCGGTGGCGGCAGCGGCGGCGGCCTGTCAGATGTGGCAGCTCAGAAATGTAGAAAAAGCCTAAATTCCTCAGCAGCTGGTGATGAGGCCGCGGATGGATTTCCATATTTTCACATGAAGAGAATCCATTGATCAGGAGGCGAGGCGGGCGTGGAGGTCGTCTGGCTGGAGGCGCGGCGCTCTGATAAGATTAAGCCCCACATTGCAGCAGGAAGCCGAGGCTGTGCAGTGCCTCGGACGGCGCTGGTGAGACAATTACCGCGGCCTGCCAGGGACGGTTCGGGTGTGTTTTCAGAGGAGCGGCGGCGGCGAAACGCATCTGGGAGAGTGAAGCGCTCATCCTTCTGCCGGCGCCGAGGCAGAGCGTGAAAAGCTCCAGATTGGATGTTTCTTCAAATTGTTTGTCCTTGCTGTGAAGGCGGCCCGCCGCTGAAGAATGCCGCCTCTCCCTCGCAGTCAGCCATCACCGGGCGACGACCAGCACGGCCGGCCAATCAGAGCGAGCGGCGCGGCTTTGTTTCCACGGGCGGAGGAGAGGCCACCAGATGAAGGAGTGAGGTTGTGAAGGACGCCGCCGAGGGAAACGCCGGAGGAGTCGATGTGAGCAGGAGAGGGGCGAGGGGGAAACACCTCACACACTGAAACGCCACTTATTTCAGTTTGTTTCAGTGTAATTCAGGCCTCGTTCTCTCAGAATGAACAACTTTCCTTCTTCCATTTACACGACGACGCTCAGCGCTGCTGAAAACACTCTGACTCTGTCACCATGGAAACGCAACATATCTGAAACGATGCTACAACACGCTAACTACGTCAGCTTCAGTCACTCATGATGAAGTAATGAGTACACTGCTTCTCTTTTGTCCATCTGTTAGCTTAGCATTAGCATTTGCTAATGCTGTCGTCCTCATTACAGAACAGTTTGTTTTACATTACTGTCAGAGTGTGTGAAACATTAGCATTAGCCTCTGCAGTCGTTCTGTTTAGCTTTAGCAGTGCTAATGCTATAATCAGAGGAGGAACTCACTGAAATCAACGCTGACGGCGTTCACATGGAGCATTGAGCTTCAGCTAGCATCCACGGCATCCTTTGCTAAAGGTTAGCCTCCCTTTACCAGAGCTGTCTGTGAGTTGGTCTGAGCTGTTGAATGAAACTGTGTTAGCGTGCACGCTGTGTGTGTCTTTGGCTGATTATTCAGCTATTTTTTCTGATTCTCTCCCATGATGCATCACGGTTGTCTGCAGGTTTTAGTCTGGACTGACATCAGGTTGTTGGCTTTACTCCTTATCGACCACAGAACCTGTGAATTGAAGCTTTTAATGGGAACTGGATGATAACAGTTTGGTTTAATCACTGAATCCTGATATTTAGCCCTTTCTGTTTTCCTTTCTGTTACTTTCTAAATATTACTGGCAGGTTTGAACTCTTTCTGCTTTGTTTTGGGCCTTTTTCTTTGTCCTAACATCTCTTACTGTCCTTGCCAGCTGATTGAGGCTTTTACCTGAAGAAATACAGAAAAATGAAAACGCTGTGCCCCTCTGCTCAGCCGTGTGTGAGTGGAGACAGGCGCACTCACAGGAGCGCATTTATTCCGTTTAAGATGTAGTGAAATATGTGAGAATGTCACCACTTTGGAAACGTTTCTACTTTCCATATAACTGCTGCTCAAGGCTTCACCAGGATTTTCAAGGTAGGGGTGTCAACAGAAGGCCTGTGGGCCAAAACCAGCCCACAAGAGGCTCTAATCCAGCCTCAAAACCAACAAACAAATGGGAAAAATTCTCAGGAAAACATTTTTTTATAGCAGACAAGCTTCAAATATGCCGTGTGGACCGGCATAGCCTTTGCATCTCATTTTTGTATCGACGATGCCTGGTCGATAGACGAGCTCCTCCTCCAGCCCCCAACCCTCCAAAGACAGAGCTCAATCCAACCAGCTGCTCTCGTTTCACGACTAAGTTAAAAATCTGCCCTCAGCTCACCTTCAGTGTGTTTCAAACCTGATTATCGTCCAGCAGAGACCCCCCCCCCCTCCTTGGCTCCGCCTCCTCCCATGAACTTTCCCATTGACGGCTGTCCGGCCGAGGGGGTGTCGGGCAGGTGCTGGGCTCTGACATTTAGACCCCCATTGTTCTCCACTGCTAATCCCTCCATTGTGAGTGATCAGCGATATCCTGGTGCCTCGGCTATGTTGGGGGGGTGTGGGGGGGGGGGGGGGGGGGTGTGGGGGGGGGGCTGGCCGTGTGGACCGGGAATGAAGCCACAAATGAACAAGGACAATGCAGCGTCACTAACTACGCTGTCTAACTTCATTACACTGACATGTTAGTGCTTCACTGAGTATGTGTGTGTGTGTGTGTGTGTGTGTGTGTGTGTGTGTGTGTGTGTGTGTGCGGAGCTGATAGGGGGTGAGAGGATAGCAGCTGATGGACAGCAGTGGTCACTTTGCCGCGTTTCCTCTTTGTGTTCCAGTGAAAGCCGTCCCACAGAAACACTGACTTCTGGGACATTAGCGTTCAGCGTTAAGCTTCAGCTAGCATGTCCAGCTTTATCCTGTCAATGCTAAAAGCCCGTAGCTGTGAGAGTGAGTTCTAGATTATCCCACTACTGTCCCGTTTGAAACTTTAGAACTTTAATGCTGACCTGACTCAGTCCACGGCAAAATCAAAGTTGCATTAGCATTAGCATTAGCTTCGCACCTGGGGCTCATCAGCATTGGGCATTAGCTTAGCCAGCTAGATGTTGTCTGCACGTCGGTGGTTTCTTCTTCACTCCGTCATGACCGCTAACCTTCAGGTCGACATTCGAGTCGCTCGTCACGCAGTTTGTCTTCACGGCAGCGCCGGACTGATTCTCCGAATCTCACGCGGAAAATGGGGCGTGTAAACGGGACGAAGACGGGAAGAGAGCCGAGCAGGACGGAGGGACGGCCTGAGCTGGGCGGGGGAGTGACAGGGAGTTATTTGTCTAACGTAAGCCGGGATCATCTGCTGTTGCCGCGACCAGCCGAGTGGAATCGGGAGTGTGTGTGCGCGGGGCCGTGTCAGCCTCCGACAGTGATTTAAAGCCCGCCGCTCTCGGTTCAGGCGGCGGCCCACATGAATGTCAACGAGCGCGCCGGCTAATATTGAAGATGGCGCTTTGGCACCTGAGCACACATTAGAAATACAGCAGTAAATGAGAGAAGACGTCCAGGCCGGGACATGAATTATTCATCCTCTCCGTGTAGCCTTTACATGTAAATCCAACAAATCACATTAACAGGAAGATATTTAGGAGGCGTTCCATACTGTAGCTGAGAACATACAGACCAGGAAGAGTCGCCCGTGGAAAACACAGTGTTCTCTCTGAATGGGGAGTAAATAAATATGAAACATGTCGATGCGCTGGTAGTATTTCTAAAGTAATTATGTATTTATGCCTGAGGGAAATCAGTGTTTCGCTTGTCCAGCCATCCGTCCATATGGAACATATGTATCCATTTGTTTATCACTTTATAACAATATGAAACCAATCATTTTTATCCCATGCTTTCATATTTTTAATGTATTCATTTCAAGTGTATTCATTACACATTCCGAACAAGCTAAACTAATCTTACCTGCTGGATATTTTCTTAAAAACAGAAACAAAGTTTCCAGGTGAATGATGCATATTCCTCTGTAAGAATACTGTAATCTATATATAAAGGTAACTATTGAAGCAGGCTGGAGTAGCATGATGGATCTAGCTGACTTTATCTAGCAGTAAGAGCAGAAATACAATTTAAAAAGGAAGTTAATATGTAGAATTTAATGTAAATATATTAACATAATGAGTGATTATCCAAACTGGAAGTGGGAAATCAACAAACCACACAACCAAAAACAATGCCTTGCCACGTCACCAACCAGCCAACCAGCCAACCAAACAACCAACCAGCAACGCCTTACCATCTACTCAACCAACCAGCCAATAGAAGTCTTGGATTACAGCAGAGCATCATCCCAAAGCCTTAAAAAACCAGACAAACCAGGTGATTTTTGAGCTTCCATTGAGAATAAGAAAGTCTTCATCACTCCTTCCCCTCCACTCAAAAGCCCTCCTCACATTTCAGCGTCTTTTCTCGCACCCGTGGTGAGAAAGGTTGGATTTTAAAGAAAATGTTGGCATCTGTTGGTAAACTGCGCCGTGTTTTCAAGCCCGAGGTTTATGGAGGGTGAAGAAGCGGCTGCTGTAAAATCAGGTTAGCAATAAGAGCACCGGCGATGTGTGGGAGTGTGCGAGCAGATGGCGGAGGTAAACTGAGCTGCCACAGCTGGCCGCAGACACTCGGCGTTAGCAGGAGGCGCTTGACTCGCCGACAGCGGGAGGAGTTCCAGTCTGCGGCCGTTATGGCCTCCGCTCGCTCCCGAACAAACAGCTTCATTTTGTTAAGACGCTGTTAAGCAGCACCTGTTAGGCGCAGGGTCTCCTCCCAGGCCCGTCGGAGCAGCAGTGATCCTCAGGCTATCACCACACAGTCTCAGGTTCTCACTTCCTGACTCTGTCGCCGGTTTTAAATGTGCTTGAAGCTTGAATTCACCTCTGCAGACGTGGTGTGAAAATACGTTTCCAATCCCTGGTTTGGCCTCCACTCGTATCGAGGCCAAACCGGGGATTGGAAACCCGGGACGTGAAAGTGACGGTCGGTGAGCGGGAGTGGATTCAGCCTCTGTAAAGTTAAAACGTTGGTATTTAAGTGACTTCCTCCCTGTCGGATTGAACTGTGTTGCCTCTGGTTATGAACTCCTGCCCTCTGTGCACACGCCTCCATGTCTGAACATCTGTGAACCCCCCCAACCCACCCCCAGCCCATGTATCCTCCAGCCACGGCGGGGTGATTTATAGGATCCTCAGGGCCCACCGGAGCATAATTCGCTTATGGAGAATTGATAGATCGGAGCGAGGTTGGAGGAGCATCAAGTACAGTGTGATTGAATTGTGAGTAATGGCAGTCTAGACTGCGCTCATAACTGATGCTCTGCAGCCGTCCATCCAGCTGCCGGAGCCGCCGAGGCCCCGGAGAGCAGGATCAGAGGGACCACCAGGGAGGCCCGGCTGGAGAGCGGCTTCCGGAAGCTTCAGAGCAGACTGGATGGGTCAGATGTGATGATGATGAGAGGATAACAGCTTGGAATGGTAGGATGATGGATGGACAGACAAAACATCACGGAGGTGTGTTCGGATTTTATTCTAAACTATCCAAAACTTTAACTGCAGTAGAATAAAAACAGAAACAAATATTCATTAAATTATTCCTCCCGGTCAACCGACAGCGTGATGAACTCTGTCGGTGTTTTCCGTCTGAGTGAGGAGCGCGGCTCACCTGCAGGCAGGTGTTTACTCTGGATGTTATCGCAGCTTTAATGCATGAAAAGCTGTTTTCCCAGGGCAGAGCCGGCCTGTGCAGCGCTCGGCGTCACTCCGGCCTCACGGAGGTGTTTCACGGCCGGTTGGCTCAATATTTGGATCCAGTTTTCCTCCCGGAGCTGATGGTGACAGACGGGGAGTCAGAGATCAGCAGAAGCACATCAGAGAGGAGAAAGGACGGCGGCGTGCCGTAATCACATAACGCCATGCCCTGCGGCCGCCCGCCGCTCCCCTCTGGCCTGAAGGTCGTGTAGCTGACCTGAAGGTCGGGCGGTTGACCTGAAGGTCGTCGATCTGACCTGAAGCCCACCCGTTGTGTTTCCGGTGGAGACGAGCTGCCTCGTATTTTAGTGAAAGTCTGCAGGAATAGCCGGAGCTGTGGCGACATATATGTATATATATACTGTCAGAATAATGATGAATGCACAGTTTGATATTGTCTAATCAGTGATTATGTGCTTCAGGGTGAGAACCAAGCCTTCTAGTGCATGTAGGATACTACACATGGGGATTGAACCAACAACCATATGACTGGAAGACATCCAGCTCCATCAGCTGAGCTGCAGTTTTGTTTTTGTGTTTCTTCAATGAACTTTAACGTGTGGAAAGCTGGAAAGATGGCTTCTGAAGCTGAAACACACACCGTGCACGTCTGAACTGGACCCTGAGCACCGGGGCCGGCCAGCACTGGTCTTAATGTTCTGGCTGATCTAACGGTGTCCGCCTGCACTGACGGTGTGTGATTAGTCAGTAACAGCAAACGGTCGGTGAGAAAAATCATACAGGTCGTCGACTCGTTCACTGTCAACGGTTCACCGTTCGCTTCTGTGCCGGTCACTGTTTCTATTGTTTAACAGAACAATAGAAAAAACTGAGAGAGAGACAGAGAGAAGGAGAGAGAGAGAGAGAGAGAGAGAGAGAGAGAGAGGAGGGGGGAGTGAGAGGGAGCTCCTGTCACGTTGCTTTTCTCCATCAGAGACACTGAAACAAGTGAAATTGAGTGTAGAGGGAGGACAAAAAACAAGGCTCTCAAAGTAGCCTCTCTCTCTCTCTCCCTCCCTCTTTCTCCCTCGCCCTCCCTCTCTCTCTCTCAGGACTGTAACAGCTGATGGAAGCTGTGAAAGTGAAGCAGGGGAAGGACTCAGGAAGCTGTGACACAGTTTAAACCTCCTGGAGAACAAAGAGCCGTTTCAGCCTAATGGCACCTGATTCGGGAAAAGAAAAGAAAACAACCCCTGACTTGTGTTTGAAGAAAAACTACAGACGTGATCAGTGTTGCAGAAAGTCATTATTGTCTATTATCACCTCCCAGGCTGAACATCCTCGGGATCTGAACGTGCTCCTGATGTTCTGCTCACTTCACTCTGAGCAGCTTTTAGAGTGAAATGTTCTTTAAGCAGTGATTCACAGGCTGGACCTGTTTGGAGTCATTAATGCAGTGACATTCACTTAAATCCAAAACATTCATATTTATCATCTGGATCATAACTTTTAACATCCGGGTTATAGAGCATCTTCCTGCTCTGTCACTCAGATTGTCGCTGCAGTTATCCAGTGGCTCGTGGCTTCGCGGTAAAAAGCGACGGTAAAAAGCTCGTCTGAACGTCACGGAGGGCTGCGCTGATTCCAGGAGAGACGATCAGGACTTCATTACCCAGATGTCAGTGTGCTGAGGCGGCAGCGCCTGCAGAGGTAATGCGATGAGTCGGCCCGGCTGGCGGTGTTCGCCACGTGTCAGGACGAGCACGCCGTTTATCAGAGCGCCGGGCGGGACGGAGGCGCTACGCACACCCCCAACGAGGGCAAGACTGACGGAGAGAGGGAAGAAGCCCTGAGGAGGAGGGAGGGGTCGCTAGGAGAGCGCACGGGGAGGACGTGCACGTCACGTCGATGAGTTACGATAACCCCGAGAGCCTTCGATACATAAACACATCAATACGATCGGACTGGTTTCAGCGGGACGCCGAGCTGCTCCTCATTATAGAGTCCAGCTCTGCTGCACACCCCAACACCCCAACACACCCCCAACACCCCAACACAACCCAACACACCCCAACACCCCAACACCCCAAAACACCCCAACACCCTAACACACCCCCAACACCACCAACACCCCAACACACCTCCAACACCCCAACACCCCCAACACCCCAAAACACCCCAACACCCTAACACACCCCCAACACCACCAACACCCCAACACACCTCCAACACCCCAACACCCCCAACACCCCCAACACCCCAACACACCCCAACACACCCCAACACCCCAACACACCCCAACACACCCCAACACCCCCAACACACATCCAACACCCTCAACACCCCCAACACCCCCAACACCCCAACACACCTCCAAAACCCCAACACACCTCAACACCCCAACACACCTCAACACCCCAACACCCCCAACACCCCAACACACCTCCAACACCCCCAACACACCCCCAACACCCCAACACCCCATCACACCCAACACCCCAACACACCTCCAACACCCCCAACACACCCCAACACCCCAACACACCCCCAACACCCCCAACACCAGCAACACCCCCAACACACCTCCAACACCCCCAACACACCTCCAACACCCCAACACCTCCAAAACCCCAACACACCCCCAACACGCCCAACACCCCTAACACCCCAACACACCCCCAGCACCCCAGCACCCCAACACCCCCAACACCCCAACACACCTCCAACACCCCCAACACACCCCCAACACCCCATCACACCCAACACCCCAACACACCCCCAACACCCGCAACACCACCAACCCCCCAACACACCCCCAACACCACCAACACCCCAACACCTCCAACACCCCCAACACCCCCAACACCAAAACAATCCAACACCTCCATCACGTCTCGCTTTGTATTTCAACGGAAGACAACCAGTGGACTATCACTGGACTGCAGAGCACATGGAGGGGGAGGAGGAGGAGGAGGAGGAGGAGGAGGAGGGGGAGGAGGAGGAGGAGGAGGAGGAGGAGGAGGAGGAGGAGGAGGAGGAGGAGGAGGGGGAGGAGGAGGAAGAGGAGGAAGAGGAGGAGGAGGAGGGGAGGAGGAGGAGGAGGAGGAGGAGGAGGGGGAGGAGGAGGAGGAGGAGGAGGAGGAGGAGGAGGGGGAGGAGGAGGAAGAGGAGGAAGAGGAGGAGGAGGAGGGGAGGAGGAGGAGGAGGAGGAGGAGGAGGGGGAGGAGGAAGAGGAGGAAGAGGAGGAGGAGGAGGAGGGGGAGGAGGAGGAGGAGGAGGAGGAGGAGGAGGAGGGGGAGGAGGAAGAGGAGGAAGAGGAGGAGGAGGAGGAGGGGGAGGAGCCTCTCCTCACTTGAATCAGCGCCTGCCTTGCTGTCAGCAGAGCAGGACTAAAGCGAGCCTCCCTCTGGGAAGTCATTAGTATGGACGGTTTTGGTGTAGACTCCACTGGCTCGCCTCTCAGATCTCTCATTAGCTTTTTCTGCTTTTTCCGTCTGGGGAAAACACTTCACTGCCCGTGTCAGTGTGTTTTCCTCTCCTTCCCGTCCTGCTCATCCTGGAACATTGTGTCGTCTTCTGTGTGCTTTGCGAGCTTCCCGAGCCGTCGGCCCCGGAGCCCCGGAGCCCCGGAGCCCCGGAGCCCGGCGGCTCTTAAAGAGAGTGGGTCTGCAGCTCCACCCGGTCGGAGGCAGCGCTCAGCTTTTTGGTTGCATCTGAGATTCACTTTCATCCCGACTCAAACGCCGCCACCTCATTCCCATTGCAATATTTCAAATCGCAGCCTTTCAGAAGAGTTGTTTCCCCCCGTTTCCATGGAAACAGAGTCAAGCATTTTCAAAAAGTTGCATTTTCAACCATTGTCACTTTCACGGAATCCGTAAACACAAATGGAGTTTTCTCTCTTTATTTGGAGATGTTGTCATCGTAGAAACGGGGCCTCAGTGACTCAGACTGGTCCAAGTCCTCCGTTTCCACGGAGACGGAGTCACAGCCTCCGTGAGAAGCAGGCTTGGTGTCTGACCGGCGGCGGCCGGTGGTGGATTTTTAAGGTGGAGCTTCATCATTCTATAACTTCAGTGTGTTTATAAATCAGATCGCCACGGCGACCTTAAATCCTCCCCGAGCCGCGGCCCTTAAACGCCGCTGGTTGGTTTAATTTCGTGTCAATCATTCATTTTGTTAATCTGTGATTGGTGGAATCCCTACTTAGACCCGCCTCCTTGGGGCGACTGTTCCGACACGCTAAGCTTGTTATCTGCTCTTTAATTGCAGAATATTTATATAAAATGAAGCGCTTACATTATTAGAATATCATCATTTAATATGACAGTTTATTTGCTTCTGTTTCTGAATCATATGAAATTAAGTACAGCTTCACAATGAAATGATTCAAAAGTACAAGATGACACTTAAAGCACAAGATTAATGGAACAGGAAAACTCTTGACACACACACACACACACACACACACAGACACACACACACACAGAATGTTTGGATAAAAAAGCTCATATTATAGTTGCCTATAAAGATATATGAATATATTATTGGTAAAATGAGTCTACCTTTCCTCGCCGGTCTGAAGTCAGCGCGCTGAGCCCTCTGAAGTGATGTTTCGGTGGTTAAAGTGCGACTCGTGTCATTTCAGATCTGCGGTGTTTCCTTTATCGGCTGAACACGGCGCTTCCTGTAAGGTGGCGGTTCGCTTCTCCACATCAGAACATAGAAAACCCAGAATGTGTTTTCCTTCAACATGACGGCTGCTTGTATCGAATCGCTGCAGCTTTCCTTCATTCTTTCTTTCTTTTTTTGTTGTTGTGTTGAAGGAATAGAACCGTCTCTCCAGAACGCGGCCGCGCAGCAGAAAGAGCCGCTGGATTTCCTTTTTAATCTGTTATCAGCAATTCGCAGTCAGATGCAGCGTGTTGCTGCTGCAGAACATAATTAACCTCAAACTCTGCTCATTCCTTCTGACTGCGGTTGTTCTGCAGCCAGACTGAGGGAACGCACCGCGGACCTGGGAACTGTTGCTCCAGCGGTCATTTTCCTTCCACCTGTAATCAGCAGAACTGAGTGGAGCCCCGCCGCCGCTGCACGGCGGAACTAATTCGATGGGAAGAGTGTTTCAGGCGAGCCCGCTCAGGTCTGCCAGACTCCGCGTCGAGCGATCAGGAGCCGAGAAAACGTGTGAATGCAGAGTAAATATAGAGGCGGTTCCATCCCTCCAGGTTCCCTCCAGGTACACCAACAACCGGCTCCTAATCTGTGGATAAGAAACATCGTCTGCTGCTTCTGATCGCATCTTTTAATTTTGAGAAAATCAAAAAGAAACGTTAAAATCTGCTGCTGGTGTTTTGTTTGGCAAACTGTTCATGTCACTTCCTGATCCAGGGAGGTTTCTTCTTCTGTGGTGACGTTTGAAACACTTCCTGTTTCAGTGGAGGTTGAAATGTTTCACTTCTTCTTCTGTGGTGGAATCCTGGCTGCAGCGCCGAGCCCAGCCGAAGGATTTCTCTGTAACGTTCAGCGGCTTTCCTGGACCCAGCATTCCTGCAGGTCAGGCCGAGGCTGACGTCAGTGTGTGGCACGTGTAATCCCAAACACACACTCACATACACACTCACACACACACACACACACACACACACAGATTGGAAATCATCCTTTTGTTGTTTCATGACATTCAGAGATTAAACATAATCATAACATAATAATCAGAGTTTGTTGTGTGTACTTTGGAGGGTTTTTTATCTTTTTTTTTTTTTTTCAGTGTTTATCAGTGAAAAAAAATCATCATAGAAAGTTTTTTATGTCAATATTGATATTGGTGAATATTGGCTATCACTGCAACCATAATATTGACATCAGATATCGGTATCGATCAAAGTTTTAATCTGGGTTCATCCCCGTTCGACCACAGTCCCAAACAGAGCAGCAGACTCCATCAGGACCCCACCGCCTCCCGGGGTCTCCAGGAACCGCTGGAGGAGTGGGTGAAGTTTACTGACTGTCAGAACTCAGCTGATGAGCCGCCGTCCTGAGCGAGGAAAGTCCCGCCTCACATTCTCCATGCATCGCCGCTCTGCGAGTCAGGCTCGCCCTCCATCCCCGGCTCGTCAGCATCTTTCCTCCGGGGCCGCCTGCGGTCGTCCGTGGGGGGGGGGGGGGCGTCGCTGGGCGCCGGCGCTCTGCGGCGACACCTCCGGCGACCGGAGCGGCGGCGGCGGCGGCCATGACAGGCCGATGACGGAGCTGTCAGCTGTCCTGACGGATGACAGACACGCTGCCGCTTCCTGCCAGCGAACATCTGGGAGAGCAGAGAGCCTGACACTCATCCTGACAGCAGGGGGTGAGGAAGAGGAGGGTGAGGAAGAGGAGGGTGAGCACGGCTCCTCTCTCCTGGAGTTGGACTCCGCCAGTCGGCTCGTCAGAAGCAGCTCTAGCTAATAACATTAATATTGGCTGGGCTCATTTTAACACCCGATGAGTCAGCGTGTTCAGTCAGCGCGAGCTGCAGCTTCCTGGTGTAACGCTGCCAATATTAACGTTATTAATTATCCTGGCCGCTCCCGCCGTGACGCGCTGACGGCACGGTTCATCTCTCCGGCGCGAGGCCGCGACTGCAGACCAGCCCAACGCTGGAGTCATCAGGAACTCCAGAACCAAATCACACCGCTGACTCAAAACCCACCCGGTGCGTTCTGAGAAATGTGACCACAAAGCAATGCCTTGCTGTTTCACTGGTTCATCAGCAGCAGGTTGGAAACAGAACTAGTTATCAGACAAACATCAAGGTCTCAGTGTAGAGACCGGGCACGCTCTCCAGGACTGAGTCCTGCTCTGATGCTCTGATCTTGGTCCCTTAACACCTTAGGGTGGTCCTGGTCTTGAGATGCTCTGGTCCTGGTCTTGACTCGGTCTCATTCCCTTTATGTCTTGGTCTGGTCCTGGTCTTGAGATGCTCTGGTGCTGGTCTTGACTCGGTCTCGTTCCCTTTATGTCTTGGTCTGGTCCTGGTCTTGAGATGCTCTGGTCCTGGTCTTGACTCGGTCTCATTCCCTTTATGTCTTGGTCTGGTCCTGGTCTTGAGATGCTCTGGTCCTGGTCTTGACTCGGTCTCGTTCCCTTTATGTCTTGGTCTGGTCCTGGTCTTGACTCAGTTTCGGTCCTTTAGTGTGTTGGTCTGGTCCTGGTCTTGAGATGCTCTGGTCCTGGTCTTGACTACAACACCAGCAGATTTTACTGATATTGAAACTACGAAAGTAAAGTTCTGTGTGGAACTCTGGTCCGGTTCTTGGAACCGGCTCCTCTCAGAGAGCTTCGCCATGTGGGTCGGTGTGTTTTGGTGTGACGCTGGACTCAGACTGGATCAGTAGCTGGGGATGTCAGTGGCTGCTCGGTTGGTGTTGTGGGGTCATGACCAGTGATCCGGCCTGCATCCCTTCGTGTTGCTCAGAGTCGATGAGCTCCCAGATGTTTTGGCTTTACAGCTACGAAGAGGCTGCAGCCTGGATCCATCGGTTCATTCAGCTCTGATGAGCTCAGCGATACCGTCAAATCAAATGGCTCTCGATTCATTTGTTTGATTGATTATAAAGATTTTCATTAAGTCCGCAATCAGACCTATCAAATATCAGAAAAATCACATTCATTAAAATGCAGAATTAATTCTTGTATTTTCCCCTGATTCACTCTGAGTGGTGCTATAAAAAAATAAAGCCAAACACCACTGGAGTTTAGCATCATTCATTTCTCACTGTAATATTATCAAATGATTTGCCTTTTTCATAGCCTACTAATTAAAAGTAATTAGTAACTTTTACTAAATAATGTCGAACATCTGGTGTCGAAAAGCATAGTTAAGACTTTCCTCTCTTCCTGTTATCGCATGCACGTCACATATCCCAATATTAATACGTTAAATTGAATTAGCACCTTGTAAAAGAGGGTCCGGGCATAATTTGAGTGTATAAAAAGTGCACACACTGTACAGAGAGTTTAACGAAGTGGAGGTTAATAGGCATTCAGCGCTGCTTTCTTCCCCCCCGAGGCGAGCAGCAAATGAACCTGGCCCCTCGCAGTAAAGGTGTAGCATGCACGCTGCACTATTAATGGATTCCAAGTCATTACGCCGCTGCATTATGGCCCAGGTTTTTATTTATAGTGGGGGAAATTGCCAAAATGTTTTGGGGCTGGTTTAAATGAGGGAGAACATTAGAAGGAAACTTGCTGTCTTGGTTGGAGGACTGGCGGCGGCCAGACGCGAGGCGCGGCCTCCACCCGCGAGGCTCTTTCAGACCTCATTGATCACGCCCAGACGTATTAAAATGGACAATAATGCGGGACAAACATTTTGTCAGGCCTCCGTCAGCAGCTGTAAACATGTCTCGTCAAGACAAACAGCGAGCGCGTCGGTGGGCTTTTAACCTTGGACGAGTGTCAGTGGCGCCGCTCGTCGTTTCAGAATTTATCGAGTGTTTCTGAAACGTCTCCCCTCGCAGATGTGGCTTTGTCCTCGCTTTAGTACGCCGCTCCAGCAGGGAGCTCTTTAACTTTGGTCTGCGGACTGGAAAGCGGGTCGTATTTAGGGCTTTCTCCTCACCGGGAGGAGACTCTGGTCTGATTCTCATGTTCTTCTGCTTTCTCTGGCCTCTTCCACATTCCACTGACGTTTGGTTTGGTGCTGTGTTGGCGCTCGTCTGGGTTTCTCTTCAGTAGAGACGGTTCAGGGCTGAATTTCATCTTGATTGGGCCTGCAAATGTTGATATTTTCACTAAATTAAAAGCAATAAAAGCAGAAATGACAAGAAACTCAACATAAAATCAGTTTTAATGATCCAAAATCCAGTGACATGTCTTTGAACTTCAGAACTCCCGCTGATAGCATGGCTTTGAGGCTAATGCTAGTTAGCTAGCTTTCATGGCAGCATCACTGATATCTGAGCTCGTTGTTTTGCCCACTAAAATCAATATTGTCTTCGGATCTTTTTTCTTTTTTTTAACCATTTTCTTGACTTTGTGTGAGTGGAACCTCTTGGGCAATCTGGGATGTTCTGACATTACGTCCAGAGTTTAACCTTTCAGTACATTTTCATCTCCGCACAACCAAAATTTATCCTGCTTCTGTTGTGAAGCAGGATAAAGTGAGTTTAAAGGAGTTTAGAGAAACAGTGACTGCCCTTTAACTTTAATAAAACAACCCTATCAAGCTCCCAACATACAAATGGCTCTCCCAAAGAGAAGCTAACTGCTAATGCTAACACTGGCTCATGCAGATGTTACCTACAGTTGGAAACCACAGAAACTGCAGTGACACACAGTTCGTATGTCCATTTTAACAGGAGTTTATAACCCGCTAAGCTAATGCTAAATGCTAAGCTAATTGCCTGAGGTCTGTTTTGTAAAGAGAAAAAGCAACATGATGGATAAAGAGAGGCAACAAAAGGGGTTAGTCCGCATGGCAAACGCAAGAGAAATCCAGACACAACACAGTCAGACGAGATTTAATCTGGACTTAACTCTGTTAGACATGATCTGGCTTTCAAAATAAAATTTTAAGATATGGGCTACTGGCAGCACAGACCAGCACCCGGTAAACACCCTGAAATGAGCAGATACAGAGATCCTCGGCAGATTTCACTGAGCGCACCATGAAGCCCGGAGACATCAGAAATAGAAAAATCAGTGGGAGTCGGATCAGGAAGTGCCTGGAAATCAAACTCCGCCACAATGAGCAGGCGGCTAACTGCTTTCAATCGACATTTTGTAATGTCAAGTAACATAAGTTTCACTTTTTAAGCAGAATGGCTGGAATAGAGCAAGTTTTGATGATGTGCTAGTCAGATTCTTGGTGTCTGCAGGGTTGAAAAGGGTCCCAAAAGCTTCAGATCTGACGGGATTCAACATCTGATGCTTCGCTGGGAGAAAAATCTAGTGCTTGTCCTGTGATGTTCTGGTCTTGGTCTTGAATCGGTCCCAGCCCATTTAAAAACTTGATCTAGTCTTGATCTTTTGATGCTCTGGTCTTGGTCTTGGCATGGCCTTGGTCCTTTAATTAGTCCTGGTCCTGTGATGCCCTGGTTTTCCTACACCATGAACAAGTATCTAATAACTTTTTAGGGAATAATAGATGACATTTCAAATTGTTAGTCTAACACTGATGGTGTTTTAAAGAAAATCTCCATACAGTTTTAACTGCTGCGTTGACCGGTCTGTCCACGCTGACCTCGTCCTCTCAACAACAATAATATCACTGTTATTTCTGAAACACAGTCAACCTTCACTCAACAGATAATCTGAGCTCATCTGCAAATATTCAGTAATGTCAGAGCGGCGGATCGTCTCCTCTTGAAGGCAGACTCACGTAAATCCCCAGGGAGCCCTCGGCGCCACATGTATTACAGTGACAGTTGTGGCGAGACGCTCCCAATAATGCCAGAGAACATATGGACTCTTTAGATGCTGGTATTTAGGCCATGGGGGAGATGGCTCTTAACTCAAAGAAGATAGAAATGGAGGAAACCTTCCAAAGCAGATCATTCTTGCAAATCCTGAAGCGGGAAAGGAAGCTTCGGCGTCACACAGCACGCCACTGACACGCAGCACATTTTCATTTAGAGCTGGTTTTCAAGCACAGCAGCTGCTCTGGTCGAAGAGCTGCGGGACGGACTGGCAGAGCGGCAAGACGAGCAGCGTCCGTCAGTCCGGCTGCAGAGACCAGTGCTGGACAGACTTCAGGGAAGAGACAGCATTAGCTCGATTAGCATCGCCTGCACGTCCACGGTAACATTACACTGCCTTGAACACCGTGTGAGACAGCAGCATGCTGCAGTGCCGTGTTAGCATTAGCATGGTTCAGACTGGTGTCGACCCATCTGGAACTGAGGACATGATCTCAGTGTTTCAGTGGAATTTGGCTCCTTTTTTTAAAGCTAACTGCTGTTAATAGGATTTTTAGAAAGGTTTTTAGAGGATTTCTGAAGGAATTATTAGCACAACGCAGCACCTGTTTAGCAATACAACAGTACGAAATGGATAAATAAACTAAATGTTTCACTGTCACAGAGTTGGAATGAATTACCAGCTGTTATCAAAATCTGACTTTTTAAATCTATGTTGGTCTGTTATGAAAATCAAACAATTGCAGTTTGAGAAACTCGACCAACTTTGGTTCACGTTGCTTCCATGTGTGGAGACTAAGTGCTAATAGGCGTTAGCATTAGCTGAAAGGATTGTTCTCACATTTACTTTTTCAATACCTCCTGTTCAGTGGAGCTGCAGACTGACAGCAGACTCCACATGAGTGAGATTAGCGCTGGACAGTATCTACAGTGCCTGGGATTAGCTTTAGCATGCTTAAATAGTGTTTAGCTTGATCTTGTTGCAGCTGCCTGCCTGTTGGCAGTTTAACTCCGGTGATCTGCTACTGCTTCACTTCATTCTATTTAGTACTTTCCAGGAAGACGAACATCCAGATTATGGGGCATCATCTTCCTCTAACGACCTGAATATAGAGCATGTTCCTCCTCTAACATCCAAATTATAGAGCATCTTTACCGACTAATTGATCAATTAAAAACAATGTTGAATGTCTTAAATACTTACTAGTTACAGGTTTTTTGAAGTAAATAATGAAAAAAATCCACATTAGCAAATCTATGACAACTAACACTCGTGCTACATTTACAGGATAACATTTTTTTTTCCACCATAATAATGCAAACAGAAGAATAAACCCCCAGAAAAGACACGTAAAAGCGGACCTCCGCTGTGGTCTGGACTCAGACTCCAGCTCCTCTGACGGTTTGCGTGTCGCAGCCGGAGGAGTGGAAGCCGTGGGACTCATACAAAGCCCGGCCTCATCACTTTTTATTTTAAAACGTGTTTTCTGGCCTCGTGTGTGGAATCCGACAGGAGCCGTGTGACTTTTACGGTGACCTATTTAGAGACTGCCTCGGTCATCACTGTTCCAGATGCTCCTGTGAATATAAGAGCAACACAAACATTATCATAAACCTGGGCTTTACAGCCAGCGTGAGGACTTCCCTCATCAATAAATTACTGAGACATTATTAAAACATTAGAATGGGAGTCCATGTGTGTGTATCATCAACAGAATTTGTCAACATGTCGTTACAGTGAATACATCATTTATTTTGTGCTACTTTATGGAAAACATCAAGCATACAGTCTTCAACTATATGTAAATATCTTTTAATATCTATATAATATCTTTTAAGCATTATGAGTTGCTTGTTGCTGAAATATGAAACCTGAATATATACTGTATAAAATTAATTTAAAACTTAAACTTGTACCACCAAAATACATTTCAATCAGTTTCACATGAACACCAAGGATCTTTATATAGAAGTAATAGAGGTAATACTATTACTACAACTACTACTACTACTACTACTACTACTACTACTACTACTGATAATAATAATAATAATAATAATGACAACAGCAATAATACAGTTTGTATCTTATGCATGTTAGATTCAGAAACTTTATTTATTGGATGGTTTGTTGGTTGTGTGGTTGGTTGTTTGGTTGGTTGATTGGTTGGTGGTCAGGATTGTCCTGAAAGCACGTCATACACACAGTTTTTTCTTTCATATCTATTCAGAGTCATTCCTGAGTACACAACACTACATGCAAAGATTAAAAGTCTTCAGGAAATGCAGCCTCAGACCAGAAAACTAATGCTGCAGAACATTTTACTCCAAAACAATAAATGAAGAATAAAAATCTGCTTTGCACTTGGCAGCTAAACCCATTAAAACTATGAAACCACAATTAAAACTGGACCAAAGTGACATTTGCACTTTTCTGTGCATGTGTTCTGGGTTGAATTAATACATAAATCCCACATTGTTAAATATCAGCTGGTTTATAATCCACTGAAATGCCAAAACATTGTGAAATGACGGGTTACATGAGGAGAAAAGTGCTGCTGGGCCACACGCAATTGTTCCAGGAAACAGAAAGAGCGACACACACATCGGAGAGGTTTCATTAATCCGTCCGCTCACTTATCGTCTCTAACAGATTTATTGACTGATCCTTACCCAGAGTGTCGGCTCGGCTGAAATGCAAACTGTGACAGTGCAGCATGAATCTTCATGACTGTCCTCCCAGGAAGAATGACAGCAGCAGCCCAAACAACATTACTTAGCAGTGACGGACGAGCTGCAGCGGTCTGAGCGATTCCTGCAGGAACGTCCTCGTTTGTCTACAAACTTGATTAGAAACACTCCCAACAAGCTGACGGCTCGTGGTTTGAGCACTTTAAAACAATTCAGGCCTTGTTCCTGTAATATTAACAATATCAGAAAAAAGCAGCTATAATCTGAGGATGTAATTCCAGGATGAGCCACTAGGTGGTACGATGAGCCAAACTGAAGTTGAAACAACAGTTTGAGTCTGTTCTACTGATAACTTTAGCTTCACGTGTGTCTGAAAAATGTTTTAATGTGAAGTCATGTTAAAACAATGGCAACAGATAATGCTAATGCTAACTGACAAGGCAGAGAGAGACAGCAGCTCTGCAGCTCCTCCAACTGGCAGGAATAAACCAAGTACATGAAAAGTCATAAAAATCATAACGTACAATATGAAAACAGTTGCTGTTATTTCTTAATTGAAAGGAGTTACGCACTGATTTCTTTATGTAATTTCAACTTTTTGACAGGTGACTCAAGGCATCATCTTGTGGTGCAATCTGGTATTGCACCACGCATTTAAAAAAAAAGGTCCTTTTTTGAACGAAGTAGTTGCATTCATTTCTGAGCTGTGAGAGACTGGGTGCCCGGTGGCCCCGGCTCACGGCAGAGCAGTGGGTTTATGGAGATTTGATGAAGTGCTGCTTCGCTCTGTCTGCTCCTCGTGCGTCTCGCAGAGGAGACTCACGGAGATATTCATCATGTCAGCTGGTTTTGTGCTGACGTTCGGAGGGCATTCCTAAATTAATTGTGTTTAATCATTTCACCAGCCGGCAAACCCGCGGCAATGTCAAGATCTCAAGAGGAGAAAATTGTGGGGTAATTGGAGCCGAATGGCTCATCGTCACCAGGGCCCCCGAGCAGGTGAACCCCCCCCCACCTCCTCCTCCACCACCCACGCTCCTATGGGAGGTAAATACAGACCACTGTCTGTTCTAAATGCTTTAGTTCAGCACCTAATGAACTGGACATTTATCAACTCAGCATCTCACACCGATATCCCCGGACAGAGACTCCGGCCTCTTGTGAAGTGCTGTCATTTCACGGTGTGACGATCAATTAATCTCTGCGGTGGGGGGGTGGCGTGCAGGTGGAGGGAGATAATCCGCAAGGATCCCTTCAGGGAGCAGCCGAAGACGAGGACGAAGGCAGATTCCTCCACAGGAAGCTGTGATACTGATGATTACACCTCCAACTATTATTTTAGAGAAGGAGCAAGCGAGACTGGATCCATAATGTGGTCGAACCGTGGGTTGAACTCATGACGATGACGTTTTGTTAAAGGATTATCTTCTATGTGTGTGTGTGTGTGTGTGTGTGTGTGTGTGTGTGTGTGTGTGTGTGTGTGTGTGTTTTGCTGGTTTTTATACATGTGAAAGATATGTTGAATATTTTTCGTCATAGTTTTTGTCAATGAAACAAACCTTTACAGAGTGATCGGACTCCAGAGGCCGGACTCGAACCAGGTAAGCTCTCACTTTGCAGTGTGAGTGCGACCCACTGCACGATCATAATGTACTGACTGCATCCAGTGTGGGGCTGGTCTCTGGTGCCATCCGTGTTAAAATCTCTGTTAGCGGGATGGAGGTGAATTGACACAGGGAAGTGGTGGAGATGAAGACGGCGCAGAGAGATGACAGTAAAGTGTTGTGAAGTCTGGCTCCATGCTCCTGTTGGTACCCATCACAACATTTTGTCATTTTTCTGTGTTTTCTGTAAAACTGTCGACTAAAGTGATGAAATCTCCGCCTCTAAAAGGGTCTTTTACCCAGACAGAGAAGTGAGTAATGGTTCACGGCAGATGTGTTTTCCTCAGACCTTCCCAGTCACCGAGCACACCTGCACAGAGCCGATACCTCTTCTCTTTTTTTATAGCCAGACTGTCACAAACTGATAACTCTGGACGTGATCCTGCTTTTAAACCTTCTCACTGTGCTGGAAGTTCCTGGAACTCACTGCTTGACTGACTTACGAGATTCTTTTTAGGGCAGCAAAAAGAGCAGGCGTCTCTCAAAGAGAAGTCGCAGTTAATCATGCTAATGCTAATCAAAGAGTAGTGTGAATACAGACTCATGCTAATGCTACACAGTCAGTGAATTTATTTTTAATAGACAACCACTTCAAATGAAGACAATATAATGATATCTGAGCTCTTTTTATGTGAACTGCCCTTGAGAGTCTTGAAAGATTGAAAGATAGTTGGAAGAAAAATAATTTTTGTTGTATGAATATTCAAACGTTACGCTAATGCTAACTGACATTTGAGAGCGCAGCAATGGTCCAAAAAGTAACTCTGCAACTAATGCTAATAACAATTCCAGTGTTTCGAACAGAACAATGCCAAATGTATTCTAAGCTAATGCTAACCTTTTGTGAACTAACAGAGACAGCAGCTCTCACAGCGATCACAGCTATGTCAGCTAATGCTAATGCTAACAGAGACAGCAGCTCTCACAGCGATCACAGCTATGTCAGCTAATGCTAATGCTAACAGAGACAGCAGCTCTCACAGCGATCACAGCTATGTCAGCTAATGCTAATGCTAACAGAGACAGCCACTCTCACACTGAGTCAGCTAATGCTAATGCGAGCAGCCGCTTTACTTTGCTATAATCAAGTCCACCTAACATGACACCGAGTCCGGACCAAGACCAGGCTAAACCTAAGACCAGATCTTGAAAATGGGGCCTCTAGACCAGTCTAAAGACCCAAAGTGGTCTCCAACTTTAACTTCAACTTCAGATAATGAGCAGACTGAGAATTCTGTTGAAACTCTAGGAAACCTGCTCTGGAAATTCTGTACAGAAACGTGCAAAGTGAACAGCGGCAGCAGCGATCAAGCCCCCGAAGTGTGTTTGTGTTAATTGGACTTTCTGAACACACTCGTGGCTCCGTTCAGTTTGTTAATGACACAAATAGATAAATTGTTCCGAATTAGGACAAGATAAGATTGGCAAACTGCCGCTGTATGAAATTAATGATTAATATGCACAGATTGAAAAGGGCGTACAGAAGAGATTAACCAGCGTTTTGATGTACATCTAATTCTTCACAGGACTGATCAGACTTGGTGAATGCGTGACTCGCCTTGGGGAAGAGAGGTTGCTTTTTTACCTTCATTTTTCTGCCTTTTAATAGCGATGCCAGTCCCAGATTTGGCTGTCCTCCAATCGCTTTGCTCTATTAAAAGATGCAACAGCGCAGTTTGGCAGCCGGCACAAAGGGAGATCGGGGAGACAACATATTACCCGAGACCAGAGCGGGCCTGCAGAACTCCCACATCTAAGACATCCAAAAGTACATCTTCCTATCAAACATGCAAAGAGAGTTTTCAGCCTTTTGAGGGAAGTTGGCGCCTTCCTCTTCAAAATGCAAAGTAAAGTGGCAGGAAGAGGAATCTGGGCAGGATTTCTGTCTGGAACCAATACGAGATCAAAGACATCCAGACCGGGAGAGGTTCTGTATCTTCTGCTCTCATTTGTTTGAACTGAGGAGTCGGATGAAAAAGCAACTGGGACGTTTAAAAATATAGGATGTTTAGGGAGAGAATGGAGATTCGAAGCTCAAAGGGAATTAATGAGACAAAAACCAATCAAGATGACAGTAAAAAAACACGTCAGGGCCGGATAAAAGAAGGGAAACCGACACGGTTTGTTAAGGAAATGAGGCTGAGCGAGCTGAATGTGAATGGCAGCGAGAGGGTAAATAAAGCAGAGCGGCCTGTGAATTCTGTTTGATCCAGTAATAAGAAGAGTACATGAAACTGATGGGTCAATCAGACAGTCTGACTTCACCGCAGATGCAGAAAATTCAATTAATTTCTGTATTTTCATGATTTGTCAGGTTTAAACCCCCCCGTGCACAGAATCAGTAACATACTGATGATAGAGCGTCTTCCTCCACTAACTGACGTAACTCC
This sequence comes from Salarias fasciatus, assembly GCF_902148845.1. NCBI lineage: Eukaryota > Metazoa > Chordata > Actinopteri > Blenniiformes > Blenniidae > Salarias > Salarias fasciatus. The sequence goes on from NC_043754.1 coordinate 26,507,224, forward strand.
AGCAGCAGGTGAAAGTGTGCTAATGGGCAACAGCAGCCACTACCGTCATTTCTGTCCTGCTGTCTTTCTTCGAGTCGAGGAGGAATGACACTGTGAGGCTGTTGGGAGGCTTGAGGAAGCCCTGCAGTAGTTTCTGGGAACAATCTGGTCCTCCTGATGCTTCTTCATCAGGATGCTCGTGGCTTCGTCCGCCTGCTGATCGTCAGAGCTGCTCGCTGGCGTTCCGTCATTCAGACTCAGTCTGGCTGTCAGTCTGTCGACTTACCGGTATTTCTGCAAACTTCCTCACTGTCCGTGTGGATGAGCTCAAAGGTTGAAGTCCTATTGTGTTGTTTGGCGCTGCCACCTCACTTCCTGTAATTCATTCCATCCTGTCAACTGTTAATGATGGTCTAAATGTTGACATTGCCATATTGCTTGTCCCCTGAAAGATAATCTGAAAAAAATTACACCAAAGCAGTTAATAAAGCATTTTTCCAAAGATATACTGTATCTGTGAGACGCAGCATGTTCAGTATTTACTGCTGAGAGACTAATGTGGCTTCATTAACCAAGAGAAGGTCAGAGGATGAATTATACATCATCAGATCTCAGCTGGAGTCCATTCTTTGGTCCTCTTCAGTTTCAAAGACTGTGTAGAGCTTAGCGAGATCACACCTTTTTAACTATGCTTTCTGTATTCAGGGGTGGAGAACCCTGCAGAACCAGACTCAGAGGAGACTTCCTGCAGAACCAGACTCAGAGGAGACTTCCTGCAGAACCAGACTCAGAGGAGACTTCCTGCAGAACCAGACTCAGAGGAGACTTCCTGTAGAACCAGACTCAGAGGAGACTTCCTGCAGAACCAGACTCAGAGGAGACTTCCTGCAGAACCAGACTCAGAGGAGACTTTCTGCAGAACCAGACTCAGAGGAGACTTCCTGTAGAACCAGACTCAGAGGAGACTTCCTGCAGAACCAGACTCAGAGGAGACTTTCTGCAGAACCAGACTCAGAGGAGACTTCCTGTAGAACCAGACTCAGAGGAGACTTCCTGCAGAACCAGACTCAGAGGAGACTTCCTGCAAAACCAGACTCAGAGGAGACTTTCTGCAGAACCAGACTCAGAGGAGACTTCCTGTAGAACCAGACTCAGAGGAGACTTCCTGCAGAACCAGACTCAGAGGAGACTTCCTGTAGAACCAGACTCAGAGGAGGAGACCTTGGGGTGGGTTGGGTTGGGGTCTCTTCATTTCAGCAGTCAATCAGAGGGCATCAATACAATGGGGGGAGTCAGGTGGAGGTGACAGAACCAGATCGATGGCCTGTAATCGGTGGCTGCCCCCCCGTCGTCCCCAGTGAGTCTTCCCGACCATCTGCTCCTCCAGATAGACTTTCCGGAGCTCGGCTGTCAGCTCCGATGGGAGCTGAAATCTCAACAACTGCAGCGGCATTATCTGAAGTGCATACAAGAGAGCCGGAGAGACACTCCGGGGTATTTGCTCGCCAGCGGGGGATCAAGCAAATGGGCGCCGGGGTGAAAGATAACGCTTGGTACCTTTGTGTCTTGTTCATGCTTTTGCATGAAGCAGTGATGGCAGGGAGGCGGTGTGACTCCTCAGCACTTCTCTTACATAAGAGGACAAATGCTCCGCCTCGTTCACTTCCTCTGGCATTTTGATCGAGCTCTCGTCGACACGGCAACTGTTTTCGGTGAAAACGCAAATACGATGTGATTTCACTGGAAACAAAGCTGAAGTTAAACCCCACCATCCGGCCGGTTCCAGAACTGCATCACCTCAGAAACCTCAGTCATTATTTCACATCAGCACAGCAGGAGGCGCTGGAGCCTCTGGAGCCCCACACAGAAGAAATCTGCTCCAGAGCAGGTGTTTCTGCAGTCTGAGGATGAAACCATGAGCTGCTCTGGCTCATCTGTCTTCCAGACCAGTGTCGGGTTATGCTCCATGGCGGCCATGTTGGTAGCAGTATGCACAGGAAACACTGATGTTCATCCTCTTCCCTTCAGGTTAAGGTCAAACCAGAATTCAGGAGGTTTTAGAGTAAAAACACTTATCAGGTCTTATCTTGATGCTCTGAACCTCATTGTCTTGTTGCTTGATGAAACCTCTGGGTCTGCAGGTCCAGGTGACCTGGGAGAAGATTCCTCTCTGACATGACTTGAGTTCTATTCGGAGGTGTTTTTCCTCACTCGTAGGTAGATGGTGGCGTAAACATGTACTCTTTTTTCAATAATTCGACCTGCATGGTGGAGTATATCCCAACAAATCAATGTTGCTAAAGCAGTGGTCCCCAACCAGGAAGACGTGACACCAAAGATTCATGGGAGGTCACAAAGCCCTCTGGATAAAGTGTTTTTATAACTTAAATACAGATGAGTCAGCAATTAATTCATTTCCCTCAGGGAGAGTACAAAGCTTAAACATATATGCATTAAAAGTGGATCTTTTTTTTTTATCTACAAAAACACTATTTAAAGCGATACTTCAACATTTTGGCAAATTGGCCCATCTAGGGCAATTCGGTAGTCATTTAGAACAGCATACTTACTTTTTTTGTGAGGGCGAGCTGTTGTTTATTCAGCGGTGAGTCTGAGGAGAGCTTCACGGCGGACATAATGGAAGTGGACGGTACAGTTGCTTCCCTCGTCAAACTCATCAAATACACAATCCAACAACCCCAAAACACACTTTGGTGGACACGTTATAATCCGCACATTCACTACGCTGTGAAACACCAACAAATAATATTGTAGCATTACGACATTGAAGCAAATATTGGGAACTACTTTTTCTTTTGAGATCATTACGCCCAGACGCCATGTTTAGTAAGTAGTTCCGTCTTAGCAATCTTCGCAAAAAAACGCTCAATCTCGTAATTTTGCATTAATATTTCACAGCGTAGTGAATGTGGGGATTATAACGTGTCCACCAAAGTGTGTTTTGGGGTTGTTGGATTGTGTTGGATTGATGAGTTTGACGAGGGAAGCTACTGTACCAACCACTTCCATTATGTCCGCCGTGAAGCTCTCCTCAGACTCACCGCTGAATAAACAACAGCTCGCCCTCACAAAAAAAGTAAGTATGCTGTTCTAAATGGCTACCGAATTGCCCTAGATGGGCCAATTTGCCAAAATGTTGAAGTATCGCTTTAAAAATGTTTCCAACCCTTCCTTTAAAAAAGTAGATATCACTGATGTTTATTTCTGCATTAGCTAACTTGGATAGCAGGTCAACCACGGGTAACAAACGCAAAGTTTGTGCTGTTTCGCCCACCAGCAGATACTAAATATGTGTCTGTAAGAAGTGTCTGGGCGCTGTCAGGGAGTTTGGTTTTTTTTAGAGCCGCCGGGAAAACAAACCTGCCCGCTCTCCTTTCATTGTACGAGCGCTCTCCCGCGGAGAGGCCGCGTCGCATCGCCAGCGATCGGCTTTGTTTTCCTCTCCGCCGCCGCCGCCGCACATCCCGGATACGTGCAGCATGTTTGGTGGCAGCCTGTGATTTTGTGGCGCTTTCAGACAGATTCTCCCAGGTTGGCGTCGTCATTGGCAACACGTAGCAAACCCGCCCCGCTCGGTCCAGCTCGTCTGCGGGAGGGAAGCTTTGGCTTTGACACTGCTGTTTGTGGTGCGTGTGTGTGTGTGTGTGTGTGTGTGTGTGTGTGTGTGTGTGTGTGTGTGTGCGTGTGTGTGTGTGTTGCCTGTGGTGTGTGTTGCTTGTCAGCTGACAGGCTGCAGCTGGTTCAGGGACGAGGAACAGATCTGGAACAGGGATGTTAACCAGCATATAAACTCCAAATCGAAGGATTTGAGGATAAATTCTTGGAAAGAAGTTTTGTCTCTGGAGACTTTCAGCTGCTGCCTCTGTCCATCCATCTCTCCATCCCGCCATCCCTCCATCCATCCATTAATGAACGGGATTGTTTGGTTTTGTGTTGTGTTTTCTTCACCTCTGAAAAGAACCAGGATGTGTTCGCTCTTCCTCTTTCTCACCAGCAGACTGCTTCTGTCTTCACACCCTTTAGAAGGCCACTGATAGATGAAAAACACAAACATGGGAACCGATCGAAGAAATGATGTGGTTAGCATGTTGCTATTGCTGTCCACTGAGCGTGTGCAGAACATCTGTTTACTCCGGCGCTCGTGCACCACAGCGTTTCAGTAATGTTGCAGATACGGAGTATTTTCAAAAAGTTGTGTTTTCAGAATCTCCGAGCAGCGCTGTCATGTAAACAGACCCCCGAAAACGTAAGAAAACGTTCGTGTTTTTCTCTGGAAAGCGTTGCGGTGTAAACGAGCGCTGAGGAAATGGGGCTCAGTGCGTCTGAAGGTTACCTTCCTCATTGAAAGTTTTATTAAAGGAAAGTGAACCTCGTGTTAACATCACTGTTATGTCACAGTTTTATCGTGTGAGTCACGACGGTAATCATATTCATAATCCGTAGCGTGGTTACAGCAGCGGATTGCCATCAGGTATTATATTTTTATAGTAAGAGCGCTGTGGTGGAAACAAAACTGTCTCAGGTCTGCCCGTCGTTAAGTGTGAAGCTCTCCATAAACTCAAAGTATTTTCCACCAGATGCAGAAACATTACAGCGTCTTTATCATTTCGCCCTTCTCCGAAGGGGATTCCCGCCTGATTCCGTGGATAAGATGAGCGGCCGATAGGGATTCCCGCAGTCATATATCAGTGAGTTTTTCTCCGTGCGTCCCTGGATGTTGTCCTCCTCCAGCTGAGCTCCACCGAATCCCAAACAGAAGTGCTGGACCGCCGTGAGGCTCTGACGGAGAGAGCTGCAGATGTATGCAAAGCCTTTTAAGTGTGAAAGCCAAACACAGCCATGTTTCAATTTTTTAGGTGCACATCGGCTGTCCAGAGGGCAGCACACTCCATTTTCATATTTTAGCATTAATATCCAGCAGGGCCGGATGATGTGGCTGCTGCACCGTCACCAGGACCTAGAAACACGACGCCCCTGCTGTTTACCGGCCGTCCTGCTCCTGCAGCTGCAGGCCGACCGAGCTGGACTCAGTCTGCAGACTGCAGCGGGCCAACACACACACCGCCAGGACACTTACAGCCACTCATCAACCGCTAACACACATCCAGAAAACATCCGTATCCCAAGACTTCAGAGGGTCGGGACTGAGTCCAGCCCGAGACCGGGACGCTCCGAGACTCCCCCGGTGGCTCTGTGTGATCCTGATACTAGTAAACATGTGATCATTTGAATCATTTTGACACAAGTACAAATATTTTCCCTTGAAATTGAAGTCAGTCTGCACTGAAATCTGCTTTCTCTTTTATCAAACATGGGCCCTGACTCTTTCCGTTGAACTCTTGTCGTCCCGGCAGTGAACACGGTGCCGGAGGTCGACTCAGGTGGAGTCCATGGAGTGTGAACAACATCCAGCATCATGCAGAAAAACTGCAGGTGCTGCATTTTTCTGTAATACGGCGAGCGTCAGCTGCTGTGGAGAAAGGATGTTATCTCCTTCCTCCCTCGCTGGCGTGGCATTTATTTTGAAGCGCACGAGGCCTGAAGGGCCATCGGCAGCTCTTCAAACATAATGATACGCGTTAGACAAGTGAGCCGAAGTCAGGATGGGAATGAGCAGACGCTGAGGCGAGGGGACAATGAGCCCGGCTGCTGGCGTGTTGACGACCAGGAGTGGTGGATGTTGAAAAGATCAACACGACAGAAGCGAACGGCGTGCGTTTCACTCCTGAGCTCCTTTATCTTTTTCTTTTTCTTTGCCTGTCCTGTCCAGCATGGAAGCAGCAGAATGGAGGTCTGGCTGCTGGAAGGTTCCAGACAGGTTTACTCTTCTCAACATGGTCTCTTACTTTATTTTATTTATCTTGAGGACCGTTACATGATGTTGCTGGACCGGACAGGGGGACGGAAAGACAGGAAGAGAGACAGAGAGAACAAACAAACAAACAAACAAACAAACAAACAACAACAAAAAGAGTGGAGAAGGAAGAGAGAGCGACGATATGACGGCCTTCAGTTAATATTCACACTCCGGACGAGCGGATGCTGCACCTGCATAAAGACGTGACAGAGGGCGTCCTGCAGACTGCTGTCAGAGAACATCGCTGGTGGATCTGGGATGTGCAAACTGAGGATCCAGGTATCAAATTACACCAGAGCATCAGGAGAGACCTGATCCAGATCACCATTAGTCTGACCCACCACAGGGAAACAAGGCAACTGAGTCCACATGCAGAACATGAGGAGTGATTAAAGATCAGCGTGATCATGCATATATGACCTCTGACCCCTGAGAAGACCAGAAGCAGGCCAGAGAGGCCCTCAGGGCCCAAACAACCCTCGGCCACCTCAGAACCCAGATCCAAGCCCCCCGCCCCCCCAGGCAGATGTCCACGTACCGGTCCAGAAGGGGGCAGAGGGGCAGAGGAAAGCCCCGGACGGGACCCAGCCCCAGGGGACCAAGACCACCCAGGGCCAAGAGCCGACACCCCACTCAGGCCCTGACCATACCCAGGAGAACAGGCCCACACGGCTACCCTTTTCTGGATTTCACAGCCAGGATTGTTGAGTGTTGGAATAACAGTGTTCTTTCTCTTGCTTCTGATTTACGTCAGCTGCGACTGAGCCTGAACACACCGAGCATGGAGGCACTGCAGGACTCCGTTTACACAGACATTCATACGGACCAAGTGCGATCATTAATACTGTACTGTAACTCTAAAACTACCAAGTCCAGCGGAATATGGACCAGGACCAGGACCAGGACCAGGACCAGGAGAATGTGGACTGGGAGTCATGACACTCTGGAGGAAAACAGGGCTGTGATCGTCCATCTACTGTGGCTTCAGTGAGCATGTGCAGTGGCAGGGTTTCAGGGAAGCAGCATTTTGAACCGAGGATGTTCGGTCTTCCCGTCCAGCCAGCTGCCGGTGGATCCACCGGGTGTTTCTGGTTCGATGATGAACCGTTTCGGATACAGAGGCAGGGAAAGGCCGCTGCAGCTGCTTGAAATGCCTCAATGGGAGAGATTCTCCGGAAAAACACCCACACGGTGTCAAAAGTGAATGAAACTGAAGCAGTTCTTTGTGTCCTTTCACTTCGCCTCTTCAAGCCTGCGCACCTGAAGAGCGTCTCTGAACTGTAACCCTGACCCTCTCAGGATCTGGACCTGATTGGACCAAAGGGCCTCGGCTCAGGAACAATGGGGCTTTTCCTGGAGGGCCTTTTAACCGGCGGCTGATGGACTCTGCTTGGTCCTTTTAAATGAGGCTTGAACTGTCTTGGATGATAATTCATGAAGCCAAACCTGAGGTGAAATGGTTTTGTGGAATGAGTATTGTTCAGAGTGGGGACTCGACGAAGCTCCCAGAGCCGCAGCAGATGTTTCACACCTACTTTTACAAGCCGCGCACCGTCGGTCACGACTGGAAATCATTTAGCTTGTTAAGTCAGCGGCACGGTGACCGTTAAACGTCTTAATTCTTTTATGTGCTCACAGTTTAAATTTAGAGTCTACCGGAAAGTGGATCTTGTGCGCTCGAAATCAAACAGTTTGACACTATATTCATACGGCCGATACTAATTTTTATGGAAATAAAGGGCTTTACTCTGGGTTTAAAGCAGCTCATTATATTAGGGCCAAGTGTGCAAACCTGCCAGCTGCCAAATTCCTGATTAAAACGTGTCCTTCATGATGCGGCGGCGGCGGCGGCCAAATCTTCACGCTGTTTCAGTGGCGTCAACGCCACACTCTCCCGCTTTGAAAGAAATGTGATCCTGACTGTGATTGGTGTTGACGTTAATATGAACACCCTAATAATTTGTAATTCCACGCCGACAGCCTCCAAATGGCAGAAACTAGAATGGAGATTAGAGTGGAATCACTGATGCCGCTACAAGTATTAACATTAATTCCACTTAGCCTTTAAATTCATACATCGCCTAAACCCCGGGGTATTGACGAGCGTCGACGCTCTGATGGTGATTTCCATCCGGAACAGCGAATCAGCAGAGAGAGCCGGACGCCACAGACCTCCAGGGAAAACCCAGTGTTCATGAAAAGTAACTGCTGTGTGTGGTTCAGCCGTGAAAACACGGAGGACGTGGAACTGACGCCCACTGTGACCGCCGTCCAAACGCTGCAGCCTCAGGAGACCCACGACTGCAGGAAGGGAAATCATCTCAATCTTCTGCTGTCCCTCCTCATTTTCTCTAAATGATGTCGGCTCCTTTTGGTCAAAATGATAAATGTACACACTGACCATCCACTCGGCGTGCCGTCACCCCTCTTCAGCGCCGGTCGTTCACACTGCGGTCTGACGGAGGTCGATCGATCACACACACAAATCTGAACTCAGTGAGGAATCAGAATATTTAGCGTCGTTCTCGACGCCCAGAATGTGTCGGCATGGCTTCAGGCTGCAAAACAGCAGTTTGATCCCGAGCTGCTGTTTTCAGACCGTCGACAGATCAGAGGGTCTGGAGCAGCTCCACCACCTCCACCCGTCACCTCGCTCTTCTCTCGTTCCTCCCTCAGCTTCCTGCCCGCCGTGTGGAAACGCCTTCAAACCGGCTGAAAGCGGCAGCGCTCCGGCTGCTCATCAGCAGAAATCTGAGCGTGTTGGCGCTGTAACAAACACGCCGCCTGGAGAGAGGAGGGACGGTACCGGCACCCCTCAATGACTCCTCAGACAAAGGAACGGCCACGTGCACGATGAGCGTGAACACCGGCTGCACGTGGAACCCCCCCACCCCCACCCCACCCCCCATCCCCCACACTAACAGCTTCACACGGACTCTCAGACTCAGAGAGCTGGTCTCAACCTTTACTGACCTGTGTACTCAAACAACACACTCCTGACTGATCCGCTCACACACACTTCAGCTTGTTGGTTGAAATTCACACATATCGCCCGATGTGAAGCGTTAAGGTAACGTCTCACCTGATCCCACCGCTGGCGTTCGGGGGTTCGTGAATCCACTGATGCAGTCGTCACATTCAGAGGTTTTTTTTTCCCTTAAAATGATAGAAACTGTGATTTCGGTCCGTTTTAAGTGTCCCAAAAGGTTTTTTTTTTTTTTTGTAGATGTGAGTGACATGTAAGTAAATAAAAGTCCTAAAATCAGCTTGAAAAACACTCAACAAATCCAAATCTAATTAAAACCAAGCTGGTGTCTTTAGAGGGAACTCCATAAAAGGCTCATTTTAATGCAGGCGGGGATTACTTCACCAGCTCTTCCTGCTTTTGCTCGGACCGTCACTTCTCTCATTTTTGAAGTGAATTTGTGTTTTGCATCAACAAATTGTTCTTTTAAACACACGTTACCACGGGACGTGTAAACTTGGAGTTAACAGCTTGTCAGACAATCAGAACGGAGCCTCGAGTGAGGGAGGCTGCAGAACGTCAACGCAAAGTTGTTTGGTTCCGTTTACACAACGTTTCAAATGCAAACGCATGGTTTGTGTGTTTTCGTTTCAGAAATGAGTATGTTGCGTTGCGTTGTCGTGTGAACAGACACTGAAAATGACAGTTTGGTGTTTTCACTTGCCTCTGCTGCTGTGCTGACCAGGCGCTGATAGTTCCAGTAACTCAGCGTCCGGTCTGCAGGATCTCATTTTAGAAACTCTCCACAAAAGTACATTTATATCAGTTTTCAGAAGAGCTCGACACTCTGACGCTGTTTCCTCAGCTACCTGCAGCATCCGCATCCTGAAATGATGCTCAGCTGTCATCATGCATTTCGGATTTTTATTTTCCCCACATGCCTCCAAATCTCCCGAGGTGGGTCGGACGTGCCAGGCACGAGCGGGCACGCCGCGGCGAGCGGAGGCAGCGTGCACCAACGAATTATTCTCCGGGCGCATCGGCAACCTGTTGGCTGTAATGATATAACAGTGTCTTTTCCGCTCGGAACGGTGGAGAAGTGTCAAACCCTGTCAGTCCATGTTTGTGTAAGCATGCGGAGTAGGCGTCAGATGGCGGTGAGATATATCGCCTCGCTCTCCGGTGCGTCTCTGATGGAAATATTCCTGCTATGACATGCTCCTCCGCTAATATCAAACCTGAACTGCAATAATTTCACACTGAATACATGAATAAATTACATTCAGGGCATCACAGCCGAGACTCACGGATATTTCCTTTCCTCCAATTTGCATCTGGACCCAGGTTCACGTTTCCATGTTGGAAAACTGAGACGTACTCGCACTTCTTCAACTTTCTGAAACATTTATTCCCTTTATCTTCCTGGACTGAAGCGTCTGTAAAGCGAAACCTTTAATAATAATCACACACCAGGCGGATTAAGGGAAAACTGATACAACTTCATAAATATGAAAGTAAATGAAGATATTACCAAAGAGTATATTTACAGGAATAAAGACTTTTTTTTTGATTGATGTCTTTTAAATACCACAAACAGCTCCAGCTACAAATGGCAGAATTATACTGAGCTTTTAGATTATGTATATATATATATATATATATATATATATATATATATATATATATATATATGTATAGATATGTACAGTATATGTAGGCTGGTAAATCCCACCGGAGGAAAATAAAAAAGATGTAATATGAAAGGAGAGCAGACAGTAGAGATGGGTGGATAGACAGAAACCTTACAGTACCACAGGTCTTTTGTATTGTTTTGGTGTTTTTGTTTAGTTTTTGAAGTTCACCGCCCAGCTGGTTGGGTAGAGAAAGTCAAACCGCCGAGCGCTGAACTTCCTCTCGACAGACGCGCCGCCAGCCGGAGACTCTGCCGCCACGTCCTCCTCCCTGGCAGATGGAGCGCCAGAGCTCTGCTCCGTGGAAATCCTCTTCCTCCTCTTCCTCTGGCCGGGACGCTCCCGGCAGTTGGTGCTTGAGAAGACGCTGGACTCCTGAAGAATGGGGTCTTTTCTTTCGTTTTCCTTCCGCGCTTCAGAGAGGAGCGGCACGGCCAAGCCCGACGAGTGGAGGCAGCCGGAGCTGGCTTTGTGCTGCAGTGGACACACACTCGGTGTTTGAGCTCTTCACACTGATGGCGAGCTACTCCTCAGATGATAAACTCACACAGATCTCAGACGACGTCCTCCAACTGTCCACCGGTCCACCTCCAACCACTTCTAATGTGATCCAAAACACCAGGTTCTCAGCACGAGCTTCCATCTGGACTGGATTCTGTCTCTGGTTCTTTAAAATGGACGAGCTGAGTCTGTGATTGGCCGTACTGTCCCAAGTCTCCGGTGATTAGCTGTATTGTCACAGGTCTACTTTGATTGGCCGTACTGTTCCAGGTCTACTGTGATTGGCCGGATTGTCTCAGGTCTCCTGTGATTGGTCAGATTGTCAGAATCAGGATCAGAATTGCCTTTATTATCATTGTAGCATTTAGATACAGCGAGACTGTGCCGTCTCCCTTTTGTAATATAAAAAATAGACAATAAAATATACATAAATGTACATAATAAAATAAATAAAAGCCATAAAGAGTGTGTATAAGTGTGTATAAAGTGAACGAGGTGCAAAGTGTGTGGATTTTTTGGCCTATGCCCTGTTTGAGGTCTCCTGTGATTGGCAGTACTGTGCTGATCATGTATTCCTCCTGCAAGCAGCATGTTCACCATTTCCGCTGGAGATGATCCGGTGAGGATCTCCAGGTGAGACCGCTCACTTCCTGGTTGTGATCAGTGTTTCCTCATACAGCTGAGTGTCAAGCTAGGTTTACACTTCAACGATTCTGTGGCACGCATTGGCACGAATCGAGTCGCAAACTACTCGTAAAGTGGTGTGAAGTGTGTGTAAGTGTGTGTAACATGTCAGTTGTCCTACCAGAGGGGAGAACACTCTGGACCATGTTTATACTAACATCAAACATGCATACAGAGCCATCCCCCTCCCCCACCTGGGCCTGTCCGACCACCTCTCACTGGCCCAGTTTACATGGGTGTTTTTTTCAATCGGATTGTAAACAATCGTATTAAACGGAGTGTATTCATGAAGTGATCCACGATGAATCCTTGTTTACAAGGACCCTTGGTGAAGCGGATTATACAGCGTCCTGTGACATGCGCATAAAGTCTCACGAGGAACTTGCAGGTCTTTAGCTCCGCAGCAGCAGTCCTCAGCGCCGAGCAGAGAGTTTTTATCTGCTGATATCTGCTCAAATAATGTCCCAAAAGTCCATGATACGCTGCTGGAGGAGCGGCTGCTCCCCTGGCTGCAGCACCGCTGCTCCGAGCGGCACGTCTCGTTGTGAGCTCTGCCTCTGCGCCGCGTGTCGATGTTTCGAATTAACTGGTGCCCGTGTTAACTTGTGACCAATACATGATTGAAAAATGTAGTCGTTCTTGCGAACGTCGGTTATCGACAGTTACAGTGAGTGTATACGTTTAAAGTCATTTGTGAGTCTTACTTTAACAACTGCTGTAATCAAAATGTGTTTACACAGACCTCTGCCGTCATTCGTTAACACGGGAACCAGTTAATCCATAACACCAGCCGGCGATCGTTTGTATTCTGCTATAGAGCTCTTTATACAACTCGCTATTGCGCGATTTGGTTCCATCTCGCCTCTCCAATGTTTTTTCTGTCGGGGTTTTTTACTAAAAAAGTGTTTTTCAACCACCGTGGCGTTCTCTGCTGGTTTTTTGACTGTGCTGCTTCCCGTTTACTGGCACGTCACACGTCACTACATGCATGCGCAGAACAAACACTCCCCCAGTACAATCCGCTCCGCTGTCAGGCTCGTTTATAAGGGACACGGAGCGGATTGTCGATCGGCGTAGACCACCTCATACAATCGGCTCCAAATTGCAATCCGCTCCGAGTGAAGCGGATCCACTCGGTCGTTTACATGACACATTTTACAATCCGCTCCACGTACAATATATCCGTTATACGTGGTCCATGTAAACGTGCCCAGTGTTTCTCACCCCAGCCTACACCCCCCACTGTCGGCAAACAAAGCCCACAATGAGGACCATCAGCACCTGGCCTGGTGGCCTGGAGGATGCCCTCCCCCCAACTCCAGAACTGTTTTGAGGCTACTGATTGGGAGGTTTTCCACCATGAGGACCTGGAGGCATTCACCGAAGCTGTTTTGGACTACATCAAGTTCTGTATTGGGAATGTAACGGTGGAAAGGACCATCAGAACATATCCAAATCAGAAACCTTGGATGACGAGCCAGGTCTGCATGCTCCTCCAAGCCCGAGATGCAGCCTTCAGGTCTGGAGACAGAGCTCTCTACAGTGCTGCTCGTGCTGAGCTGAGGAGAGGTATCAGGGAGGCCAAACGGGACTACAAGAGGACGGTAGAGGATCACCGACGCAGCAACAACCCTCGGCAGGTGTGGCAGGGCATCCAGACCATCACCAGCGTCAAAGGCTGTGCTGTAACACCAAGTGACCCAAATGCAGCACTTGCAGAGGAGCTGAACAGCTTCAAGCCCCCAGCACAGTCCACAGCCTCACCGCTGCAGCCCCATCCCCTGCCAGCTTCCGGTGTCCCCCCACTGACACTGAACACACAGGAGGTCACACGCATGCTTCGGTCAGTAAACCCCAAGAAGGCAACCGGTCCAGATGGTGTACCTGGGAAAGTGCTGAAGGCCTGTGCTCACCAGTTCTCACAGGTCTTTACAGACATTTTAAACCTGTCCCTGGCCCGAGCTGTTGTTCCGACCTGCCTGAAATCAGCAACCATCATCCCGATTCCAAAAAAGCCCTCCACAACCAGCCTCAATGACTACAGACCCGTAGCACTGACCCCCGTCATCACCAAGTGCCTTGAAAAACTGGTTCTGCAACACATAAAAAGCAGCCTTCCCCCCTCCCTGGATTCATATCAATTCGCATACCGGTCAAACAGGTCAACAGATGACGCCATCACCACCACCCTCCACTCAGCACCGAGCCACCTGGAGCACCCGAACACCTACGCCAGGCTCCTCTTCATCGACTACAGCTCTGCGTTCAATACCATAATCCCTGACACCCTGATCCTCAAACTGCTCAGCCTGGGGATCCCACCCCCCACCTGGGCCTGGGTTCAGGACTTTCTAACAGACAGGCCACAGCGTGTGAAACTTGGTCCCCATCTGTCATCCACCCCACTCTCAGCATGGACTCTCCTCAGGGCGGCGAGCTGAGTCCACTCCTCTACTCTCTCTACACTTCTGACTGCCGTCCTGCTCATCCAGAGAACATCATCATCAAGTTCGCTGATGATACCACGGTCCAGGCCTGATATCAGGGGACAATGAGGCAGCCTACCGGGACGAGGTCCTCCACCTGGAAGGGTGGTGTTCAGCCAACAATCTGACACTGAACACCACCAAAACAAAGGAGCTCATCCTGGACTTCAGGGAAAAACAAAGCTGCCCCTCCACCCCTGTTCATCAACGGTGAACGTGTAGAGAGGGTGGAGACCATCAAGCATCTTGGTGTCCACATCGCAGCAGACCTCTCTTGGACTGTGAATACCACGGCAGTGGTGAAGAAGGCCCAGCAGCGACTCCACTTTCTGAGAGTACTCAGAAGGGAGAACTTGAACACTCAGCTGCTGGTGTCCTTCTACCGCTCCACCATAGAGAGTCTGCTGACCTCCGCCATCACGGTGTGGTTCTCCAGCTGCACTGAGGCAGACAGGAAGAGGCTGCAGAGGGCAGTGAGGACAGCAGAGAAGATCATCGGCTGCCCTCTGCCCTCCCTCCAAGACATCTACAACTCCCGCTGCCTCAGTAGAGCTCGGAGCATCATCAAAGACCCATTCCACCCTGGCCATCACCTCTTCGATCTGCTGCCCTCTGGTAGGCGCTACAGGTCACTGCGCCAAAGGACCAGCAGATTCGGAAACAGTTTTTATCCCAGAGCTATCAGCTCTGTGAACTCAAACGGGGCATAGGCCAAAAATCCACACACTCTGCACCTCATTCACTTTATACACACCTGTCTTTATGTTCTTTATTTTATTATGTACATATATGTATATTTTATTGTCTTTTATTTTTTTTTTTTTTTTTTTTTTTTAATTAATTACAAAAGGGAGACGGCACAATCTCGTATCTAAATGCTACAATGATAATAAAGGCAATTCTGATTCTGATTCTAAACCTGTCGTGACTGCGTGCCATGTCGGGACGAGAATTTTGAAATGTTCAAAATTTTGGTCATGACAAAATATCGCGAACGGGCCGTGAGCTATGCGTCAACTGTGCATGATGTCGTCGGGACAATGCGGGAGGATGCTGCCAGTTGTGGCCACCGGCGAGAACCCGGAAAAGGGCCCCATGAGGGGGATTTTGGACACACTGTCATTGCAG
This sequence comes from Salarias fasciatus, assembly GCF_902148845.1. Lineage (NCBI taxonomy): Eukaryota > Metazoa > Chordata > Actinopteri > Blenniiformes > Blenniidae > Salarias > Salarias fasciatus. Next base: position 26,522,536 of record NC_043754.1, read on the forward strand.
CATCAAGTGTAGCGCCTTTAATTTGTCATTGAAATTGACTGATGTCAGCCGTCCGTCGGGGCCCCCTTCAGCTCGGGGCCCCAGGCAGCGCCTGCTCTGCTGCTCTTCAACACAGAGCCGCTGCAGGTACAGGATCTTCTCTTCTGTGACGGCGTCTGGCATTCGGCATGTCGTCTGTTCCACAGCAAATCCAACAACGACCCGGGGCTGGGGAAGCCCCCTTTTTATATGAAGTGTGTAATTGCACGCAACCACGTCGTGCCAATGCGGGAAGCTTGTAAACTATGCGCAAACTATGCGTGAATGCGTCGTGAATGCATCGTGCCTTTTCGCGACACTGATGGGCGCATTCGTGAACTGGTCGTGAACTGGTCATGAAATGTGCGTGACCTAATCGTGAACGGTGTGGGAGCCTGCCGGTTCGTGACTCCAGATTGGCACGCCTTGCCACGACAACATCGTGGCAAAAAGTCGTGCAAGTGTAAACCTAGCTTCAGATGGAACCTTCCAAGGCGTTTAGCTGATCCTCAAGCGGTTAGCATCTGCTGGGTTGTGCTCAGGACTCAGCAGACTCTCCGCTATCAGCTGCAATGTTCCTGCTCGTTCTCTGCCGTTGAGCAGCAGATGTCTTTACGAAGACTCATGTTTGTTAGTTTGACCTGAAAGTGTCCAGACTGTCAGCTTGGCTGTCAGCTCGTTCACCTTTCCTGGTCGCTTCTTTTCACCTAAAGATGAGAAAACTTGAAGATTGTAGAGATCCGACGTTGGAAGGCGTCGACCACTGATTCTGGATCCTTTCTCTGGAGTGTTTGTCTTCCTCTTGTCACGGGTGCGGGGTGGAAGGACCCAGGCGCAGGCGGCCAGGCGGAGTACAAAAGTGTTTGTCCAAAATAAGGGAATCCAGAACTCAAGGAAAACCGGGAACTCAGGAACAAAATGGCAAACGGAGCGGAGGTGCAGGCAGGAACATGGAGGCACACAGACAGACGCACAAGGAGCCGACAAGACACACCTGGAGCACGGGACTTAAACACAGGGCAGGGCAGGTGAGGGACATTAGGGAGTTAACGAGACGGGAGAACATGAGGGCAGACAAACAGAACAGGACCCCAGCGCCTCCACGAGGACGCAGGGGCACAGGGCGTGACACCTCTCGTGCTCCAGTTTGTTTCCAGCTGCTCTAGAAAAGTTCTACGTTCCTGTAGAGGTGCATGATTGATCTGTCTGTCTTGGACGAAAGTTAAACCAGCATCTTGAACTGAGAGGTACTCTTGGAGTGGTTCCTGGTGGTAGTGATGAACGTTTGGTTCTCTCATTAAAAGACCTCCCGTCCCGGTGTCCTCTGATGTCGCTCTAGTCCAGTGAAGACTCTCCGATTAGACTGACCGGAGCCTGATATGGAGGCTGCTGTGCTGCTCGGCTGGCGAAGAGACAGCTGAGCTCTCTGTTTACCGGCCGGACCACAACCCTCCACCTGAACGTCTGGGTCACGACCCAACAAATGGGAGAACATGCGGGCGGAATGAGCTTTCTGTGCGTGGAACCTCAGCTCCGAGGTCAGGTGTGTGACGTGTGTGTGAACGGACCGGGGCGGTCAGACACCTGGACGCTGCTATCATCCTGTAAACACAGACCAGGCTGACCAGACGTACTGGAAGCTGTGTGTGTTTGTGTGTGTGTGTGCAGGAGAAGTGAAGCTGAGACTCCAGTGGAAACTGAAAAAGACGATGCGAAGCAGCAGATGGATGTTGTTCACCGAGTCCTGCGTTTTGCTTATAAGAGGACAAATTTGGGTCGGTGTTTCCTCATCCTGTATTCAGCGCCGCTCTCTCGCCTGGTGTCACACTTTTCATTATCATGGGCAGGAGGAAACAGCACAGGCTAATCTTTCCCTGACCGGGAAGATTAAGCTAGCAAAGCAGTTTTTTTTTTTTTTTTTGCATAACAGGAGCAGAATTACTGTTTGCAAAGTGCTCAGGCAACAAGACTCCGACCTTGTGCTGCACATTATTCACCTGTGTGTGTGTGTGTGTGTGTGTGTGTGTGTGTTTGTGTGAAATAGGTTGAAATCTGTTGATTTATTATTTCTCCAGACTGGCCACTGCAGCTGGAGTCCTGGTATTGATGGCAGACTGATTGCTGTTCTGGATCACGGACAGACTCTCACGCTCATCAGACAGTCAGTCAGTTCAGTCTCCAGAGCTGCTCATTTGGTTTCTGCTGGAATTTTAAAGAACACAAACCTGTCTGTCATTCTGAACACGTCTCACCTTTACAGAGTCAGAAATGGTGCAATTTACACAAGAATGTTGTTTCTGAGGCACCAGTGTGGGGAAGAGGTCAAACCACGGAAGCATAAATCTGTATCAGGGATGCCAAGACTTGGCTTCTCAATCGCCATCAATCACAGAATTCGGATTGTCTTTCAAAATAAAGTCAAAATAAAGTTACAATCAAATACAGGTTTCAAATCGAAAAAGACAGCCTATATATACTCAGTCTTTATTTGCGTTTTTGGCATCTGAGCTGTAAGAAGCTTGGCGTTCATGGCCTCTGCTAAATGCTAAGTGCTAAGTGCTAAATGCCTGCTGGGTGTGACAGCCTGGTGATGAGCTGTGACTTCCTCGTTTCTCACCGTATCGACATACAGATTCCGGGGTGCTTCCCTCTGCGCCCAGCCGGCCTCTGGACGCTGCCGCCGCTAATCTCCCGCTCCCGTGTTTTCTCACCCTGACAGAGGGAGTGGAGCTGCAGCACTCCGCAGCCGGAGTAATCCTTTTGACAAAATTGCAAGCGGTGTTTATTTAACGCCTTTGACGGCAGCACAGAGGAGAGAGGCTTCGTTTCAGAAATACATTCTAAAAAACCACTCTCTGCCAACCTGGACACATTTCCATATTCCTCCAAACGGCAGCATTGACATTTTTTTGTTAGTTTTTTTAGATTTATTGGTGTTTGTTGGGGTGCCGTTAACTTAGTCTCCAACATCTCGTTCTGTTGTCACATTCCAAGATTCAGATGGAGGCCGTGGTGTCTCAATTACGTTCTCCTTTATGGTGAAGTTTGTAAAATAGTGGTTGAAATTCTGTCTATTTGAATCCAAGCTGAGAGCACACACTCGAGAGTCTGGAGTCTGCCGTGGCCTGGCAGCGAAGCCACAAGCTGCAAGGCACAGAGGAGAGCTGGCTCAAAGCAAGAGCTGCAGCTCCAGTGTAAAAGCTGCAACACTAATATAAGGCATTATGGAATTAGAAAAGGACTGCAGAAGTCACAGCACAACTACACAAGCAGAGCAGAGTGGGAATAAAGTGCAGAAACACCTGAAAGCAACACAATAATGAACAAATCTGCAAAACAAACAGAAGCGTGTGGTTGGATCCGCCGTCAGAGCAGCAGAGGACCAGCAGCCAGCTGTTCGAGGCCTGGTCGGCCGTCCTCCGTCTGCGGCGCGGAGCAGCGCCGCGGTCAGAAAGCAGGAAGCCGGGACTTCTTCCCTGCAGCTCCATTAGAGAACAATGCTGCAGCTGGCGTTCTCCGGCCGCTCCGTGCAGCTCGGGTTCTTTGTCCTCCACTTAAGGCTGTTTTCTCCCGGCCGTTTGATCCATAAACAAACAATCTCCTCGGCGTGCCGATCCATTTTCAAACCCGAAGCCGTAATGTCTCCCCAGACGGCGAGCGCAGCCCCACACCGGCGTCTAAGTGGGCCGCGCCGCCGTCCATTAGCCTCACGAGCGGCGCGTTAACCTTCGGAGGCAAACAGCTCTGGAGGGAGAACTCCGTCACTCTGCTCCTGCTCGCTCCTTCTTCCAGAGTTCTCCTCATTTCTGAGTGCTTTTAAAGTCAAAGAAGCAGAAGGAAAAACTATTGTTTGCTGCAAATCAATAAAACATGAGCATCCACATGTCAGGGTTTGGTGAATATTTAATGCCGACGCTTATTTCTCTTTATCCGGCGGATCACGGAAGAATCTTCTCTCGCCGGCGACTTTCAATTGTTTCCTTTCATTCGCTCCAGTTGAAGCTGGGGAACAGTAGACCAGTCAGAGAGAGGATGGAGGACCTGGACTGCTACATGCTGAACTTAGCTGCATTAATAAATAGATCTGATTCAATATTGTATTAAAATAAAGAGCTTTGACATCAAGCAGCTCTTCACTTTAATGTCTTCATGTCAAAACTGTCAGAAACAACAAAAGTCAGCAGGTAAAAGTGATGGAGGGCCAGCTGCTCTTCTCTCTCTACCCCTCCTCCCTCCCTCTCTCCACAGTGTTGCATCCTTTAATATTGTGAAGAGTTTGAAAAACAGGCAGAATCTGAAGACACACCTTGAGGTGTCTTCACCTCATTTCCACAAACAGCTTTAATCTGAGACAGAGGAGTCAGTGACTCGGAGGCAGAACGAACTGAAGCAGGATATTTTCTGTTTCGTTCTCATTAAACACATGTTGTTTTTCTTCTGTTTCCTGGTTTAGATGAACCCTTCCCTCCATTCAAGGGTTAAATCTCTGTTGTTCTGACTGTTATTTCATTTCAGCGTGGCCACAGTGAAGCCTGCGGCGCGCTAACAGTACGATCATCACTCGAACCGCCCGATCGGAGCTTTGTTCTCTGTAATTAGCTGCACTTTAACCCTCTACCTGCACATTATCACAGAGCTCCTTTGTTTTCAGCCCCACTAATGGAAACCAGGCTTCACATGTTGTCATTTGTCCTAAACGATTCCCCCCGTCCTCGTCTTCATGCGCGTTATTGAATTCATGACACAGTCTGCATGAGCCGGCATTTGGCCTCCGTGTTTATTCCCGAGTCTTCATGTTCTGCCTGCAGGCGTGGAGGAGCAGCGGAGCCCGATGTGGCGGATGCTTCTGCCGCTTTCCATTTAATGGAGACGAAAAACTCATTGATCAAAATCAGTTCAGTCAGCAGCAAATTCAATTTTTTTCCATTTCAATCTCAGCTGATATGGACTTCATGACTTTATGTCACCTGGTTTTAAAGGGAAAGAGCTTTCTGAGTTCCAGAGTCTCATAAAGAGTTTTGAGATAAATCTGAATGTTTTCTGTTTTACTGCAAAGAAATGAGACAGAATCCAAATTAATTCCATCTGCTTTCAACTAAGCCGGAAGAACAAATGAAATTTTCAAAGCAAATTTCAGGAAAATCAATTTCCCGCTTATAGAAATGCATCAAGCCATTGGACTTTCACTTATCCAAGGTTTAATGTGAGGTTAGTGTGGGTTTTTTTGCTCTGTTGTCATGACAATGTTTCCAGTGAAAAGTGACAACGGTGCTGAAACACGACTCCTATTCCGTCGCCGTGGAAACAAATGAAAATACGACTGATCTGATTGGCCGTTGCTGCACATGCTCAGTGGATGGACAGCTATCCAGCCGGGCGGGCCGTCCCCGCTCTGCATTGTTAATGTTCGGAGTGTGTTGTTCTCTGCAGCATGTGCGTTTTTCACAACCAGCAGCTCCAACGTTCACAGCAAAAACATCAATAAAACATGAAAAGGTCTGAACTCACCATCAAACCATCAAACCATCAAACTCAGACTGTCCTGTTTGAGAGCGGCGTGGATTTTAACTTTTACCTACAAAATAATTATATTCTAGTTCATTATAAATTTTGATTTTGAATCTCTCTCTCTCTCTCTCTCTCTCTCTCTCTCTCTCTAGCTTGATAAGAATTAATCCAGCAGAGCAGCCGTGAGTGTTTGCATGCAGACGCGAAGCTGCAGCAGGCTGGGTGATAAATCAGCGGCGGGCTTCGTGCGGCCGGAACGCGCTGCTGTTCTTTTGATTGCCAGTAATGTCAGCTTGCTCGACAGCTTAATGGGAAAGTTCAGGGAGAGGATTACATGCAGCAATTTTCAGATTAATGTGAATGTTTCAAGGGTCCAAAGTGGCCCTGAAGAGCGGCGGGATGACTCCGTCGCATGTGACGACCCAACAAGCCGCCACGCAGCGTTTCACAGCAGCATCCAGCACGAACACACACACACACACACACACACACACACACACACACACACGTGCTAATGATCAGATTACAGCGACGAGCGCTAACGATGGGAAATGTGTTCAATAAGAAAACCCCAGAGTACATTAAGAAAGTGTGGTATGTGTTCACAGATATCATTATCTTAGAGATATTGTGTTTTATTATTATTATTGATGTTATTATTATTATTATTGTTATTATTATTATTATTATTATTATTATTATTGTTATTATTATTATTATTATTATTATTATTATTATTATTATTATTATTATTATTTGAATGTCAGTGGAGGAAGATGCTCTATAATCTGACTGAAACATTCCTTCTGAGTGTGCTGTTAATGACTGTTGCTGTTTCCTTGCTAGCGGTTCAGTTTCTCAGTGTTTCCTTCACGCTGCAGTGGTTTCAGTCCCTCGTTTCGTCTCCTGTCCAGCGTCCGGACCTGCGAGCCGCAGTAGTCTGTCCTCGTAATCCTCCGCCGGAGGACAGACACTGTTCCCCTGTGTGGGACTCCAGTTCCCGCTCTCTAAACTTTAAGCCTCCACTTGTCCACAAGTGTTTTTCCCGACGCTCGTTTCATTCACGTCGTTGTTATGGTGATCCTGCGGCGAGCTGTTTGACTCGTCTCCACGGCGACCAAACCGAAGTGTTTGTGTGACACTGATATGAGGGACGGCTGAAACAAAGATGTCCTTTAATCCTGGGGGGCATTCACTGGAGGGGCCTACAGCGGCTGGAGGGGGTCCTGACGGTACGAGAGGGTCCTGACAGTATGAGGGGGGTCCTGACAGTATGAGGGGGGTCCTGACAGTATGAGGGGGGTCCTGACAGTAAGCGGGCTCACTCAACCCCCCCAATAGACCTGAAGACCACTGATGTGGATCAGAAGGTGAAACAATCCTCAGTGTTGATGAGTCTGATCCGGGTGGACCCTGCTGATGTCCATATGAAGCGCCGTTCATGTTCCCAGAAGAACCAGACTGTATTCTGCACCGTGTCGTTGTAGGAAGAGTTCTTAAAGGTAACGGCGCTCACCACCGGTCCCCCAGGGAACGCCACGACAAGACAGTGACCAAGACATTCAGTCCCGTTCAGTCAAGTTGAGCCAGTTTCAGTCAGGATCAGTCACATCTGGTTATATTGGGTCACGTTTGGTCATATTGGATCCTGTTGGGCCACATTCTGTCACATTCTGTCACGTTTGGTCAGTTTTAGTCACGTTTGGTCACAGCCAAGTGTTTTTAAGCAGGATCGATGGAACACATTCAGTACATTGATCCACGTTGAGACTTTTCACGTCACTGGATCTCGGAGTGATTGTAACTTTCCATTTGTCTCATTAAAATTCATTTTCCTCTGAGTAGCAGCACTTAGTCTGGAGAAGCAAGTGGTTTCCATGGTGAGGACACATTGGTAAATTCATGGATTCATCTGATTTCAGTCACATCGCAGGTCAGCTGGGTTGTTTCACACACTCATTGGTGAAAACACTGAAAGTGGTATTCAGGTAACACAGGACCAGAATTTGTAATTTTGTGTAAATCTGTTGGAAAATCAAAGCAATTGATCAGTTCATGACTTGAATTCCTCCATCCACATGTCCTTAGTCCCAAATTTTCATGAAGTTAGTGTATGTATAGAAAAATTACATAGCTGACTGAGCTGTGCTGACTTCATTTTGACTGGATTCCATCTGGAGAAATGTGGTGGAAAAAAAGTGTCTTTTGCTCAGAAATGTGGCAGAACTCCGGTGTTGTATGTGATATTCTGCACGATAGCAGAGAGAAAGAAGTGTGTGGAAGACAGTTACCGGTCTGAAGAAAACAACGGCGGGCCTGTTCAACACTTGTGTCCCTGCTCTCCTCACAGGCGGCACCTCAAACTGTCCAGAGACAGTCCTCAGACATGTCCACTCTGCCTTTTCAGCTTCTCTCTACGTTTGGCACAGACGAACATTTTCACCAGAATGTTCTGCTTCTACATCAAGTGAGTTGAGTCAGACTTCACCGGCAACACTGAGCTCAGGAGCTACAGCTTCAACTGCAGTAATAGATTACTTTAATGAAACTACAGTTGCTGATGAACTAACATCCAGATTATTGAGCATCTTTCCATCTTACAATCTGAAATCGTATCAGTGTCCATATAGTAATTAATGCCTATGATGTTTTGAAGGCTTGGGCCTCGTTGAGTTCTGAAATACTGCAGAAGTCTACCCGACTCTTGTTACCTCTTCCTCGTGAAACACAAGCTTAACGAGCTCCAACCTCGACAATACGTCCAGCACTCTGCCCTCTCCCGTTTCTAGCTGCAGAACTCTGTCGCTTTGTTTGCTTTAGCAGTAAAAGGTGTAAAAACCGAGCTGGAAGATCCCATTGCAGGTCCCTTGAGTGTGGAGAAATGAGCCTGCAGCCATGAGATGAAGAGCAGCGTCATCACTCGGAGAGGAAGTGCTTCACACTCAGCCCACTGCACAAACAAAGGTTACAGAAACGTTAATAGCGTGGCTAAATGAAATGCACACCAGTGAGAGCTAGGAGGAAGAAGGATTCCCCCACAGGCCATGAAACTTAATGATCACAGGCAGTGGAAACATGGAACCTGACTCAGCCTGCGGCCTCTTTGCAGACGGCACCCGTGTCTACAAACCAATCAGATTCCCTCACCGCAGCTTTTCCCGGCAGCCGCATCCAGCTCTCATTTTCATTTTGCCAGTGGAGAGGAGAAAAAATAAGACATGAGTTAATGCTGGTAGACAGAGCATTTAGCTGATCACCCATAAATTACTTTATTTACACTGGCTAAGGCCCGTTGTCATGGAAACAGAGCTGAGAGTCACTGGAAACACATCTGTTTGAAAACAGCTCGCAAGGTGGAACTTTTGGAAAACGCTCGGCCATCGAGTGGAATGGAGTGGCTGTTGTGGAGTCAGAAGCTGCTGTTGAGGAAGAAATCTTATTTGTTTCATGACTTATTCAGAGGCCGTTAACGTTTTCAGCTGGTTTTCGGGGCGCGATGCTAAATCAGGTCATGTCTCCGACGTTCTTCATGCTGCGCTGCATCCAGACGCACACAGAACTGTGGTGTCGTCTGTAGTGTAGTGTTTACACCACCAGGGCTGGGGAGTAATGGATTACATGTAACAGCAAAATATACCAGAAATACAACAGACACACGTGACGTATACCGACACTGTGACACTTTACGGCACAAACCGCGACACCACCATAGTGTGAAGCTAAAGTGCTATTAGCCTGCTAGCCTGTCAGTAACCTGCTAGCCTGCAGTAAGCTAACCTCAGATAGAACTGATCCTGAGTCAGAAAGAAAGAAAGTCAGATTCTCAGCAGGTTAGAGGTTAAAGGTCATGTTGTTGGTATTAACTGGGGCTGAACACAGAGTTCAGAACACTGAGAGCAATTAGTGCTAGCTTGTGGAGTCGTCAATACGCCGTGAGGACGACACACTATTTGTCTGTCTTTATTTTCTGTGTTTGCTGGTGAAGGAATCTAAAAGGAATTTGGTATGTTACTTTTTACTTGAAGTAATGGAGTAAGTTACTGATTACATTTTTTGACAGGTAACTTGTAATTGCACCATATTAAAGTTTTAAAGTAACCCTCCCAACCCTGTACGCCACAGTCTCTCTGTTTTCAAAAACGGTTTTGTCAACTGACACCCAGAAAGCGACAGAAGTTTTCCGTTTTCACTTGGAGACATCGTGTGAACGGAGAATGAATTAGCGCTCTGTTGGACACTGGGTGGCGGCGGCGAGGCGTTCAGAGATTTTAATCTTCTTCTGGATTTAATTGGTAATAAACTCATCTGTTTGTTGCCGTGAAGCAGCTCAGAGCTTCTCAGAGCGACTCAATACACCACCCGGTGGCAGAAACATGAACTGCAAGACGGAGCAGGTGGGTTTTCAAGGCTAGCTTTGACAGATTTCACAACAAGACATCAGAGAGCTGTCTTTGAGGGGGCTGTGGTTCAGTCTCCTCTAGCGGTGTTTCCTCAACCTGAGACCTGCGGTGCAAACAGGAAGTGGAGGTGAAGCGTGTGAGGAGAAACCTCTCTGGGGGGGGGGGCTTTCTGTGCCTCGGTGTGTTTGAAGAGGCTGTGTGGGAAACCGGGTGTCCTTCAGCGTCAACCTGCAGAGCGCTGACGGTGCTGCCTCGGCTCCAGTTATCCAGATGTTCACTGCACACTCATTTCCTTCTGTCTTTTTCAGTCATATTTGTATTTAAATGTGACGACAGGAACCAGACGGGACGTGAGGAGACGAGCCGAACGTGTTGACGGAGAAACTCCGACAACGCGTTGACGTGGCGCTGACAGTGTGAAGCACTGCAGCCGTCCACAATACAGAACAGAATAAACAAGTAAATCCTGCCCTGTTTGAAAATGTAAAAAAATCTCCAGTTTTATCCAGCCTCAGCTCTTTCATTATTATTATTAATAATATGAAGCATTCTACTAGTAGAAAGGGAAAGAAAATCCCCTTAAAGCAAAAAAAACCTACTTCACCTTTTTTTTGAGCAATATATATCGTGCCTGCTTGTTGATAATATCCATTTAATACTGTAAACATCGCTGCATTAAAATGAGCTTACAGCTCGTGAGCTGAGGTAAAACATGGAGCGTGATCCACAGGAATTAGGATAAATGGATGAAGCGTGCGGCTAGAGGTTAGCTCTGCAAATCTGGTGTGTGTGTGTGTGTGTGTGTGTGTGTGTGTGTGTGTGTCAGATCATAATTACTGGTATTACATCTGATTCCATATCAATTTTCATATATGTTTAAGATTAACAGTTGTTCGACAGAGGAAGTCCGGAGAGCTTTTTAATCACCATTTAATGATTACGGCTCAGGATTTAAAGAGATCTGCACTGACACTGAGCTGATGAACTACACTGATTCCTCTATCCATCATCCATCCATCCATCCATCCATCATCCATCCATCCACCCATCCATCATCCACCCATCCATCATGTCTATCCACCCATCCATCCATCCATCCATCCATCATGTCTATCCACCCATCCATCCATCCATCCATCATCCATCCACCCATCCATCCATCCATCCATCATCCATCCATACATCCATCATCCATCCATCCATCCATCATCCATCCACCCATCATCCATCCATACATCCATCCATCATACATCCATCCATCCATCATCCATCCACCCATCATCCATCCATACATCCATCCATCATACATCCATCCATCCATCATCCATCCATACATCCATACATCCATACATCCATCATCCATCCATCATCCATCCATCCATCCATCTTCCATCCACCCATCCATCCATACATCCATCATCCATCCATCCATCCATCATCCATCTATCCGTCCATCTATCCATCATCCATTCATCAACTATCCATCAACCATTCATCCATCCATCAATAAACCATCCATCCACCATCCATAAACCATCCATCCATCCATCATTCATCCATCCATCCGTGCCTGATTTCTACTTTCTAATCAGTCATAACAGCAGACCTGATAGAAACACCAGAGCGTCACTTCATGTCCCAGACGTCCCATCTTCCACTTTCAGCAAGCGGGAGGAGCTAAATGAACGCTGTACGTTAGCTACATGCAGTCATTTCATATCTGTCTTTGTGAACTCCAGTGGAGTTGATGGATTTAAAACAATTCCACTCTGTTCTTTTCTCTACTTTGACTTGTTATAAAGGCGTTCTGACTGATCAGCAGCGTTTCATCAATAGTCTCATCACTTCCTGTTCTCCAGCGGACCTCTGGATCGGAATAAACTGGGTTTTTTCTGCAGTTTTGCTCTAATCTGCCTGAGATGTGTCAATAGCTGGAAGGCTGAAAACATATATGGTGATTAAAAGGAGCTTTGTCCGGCGTGGGATCCCGTTCCAACATTGTGCGGAGCTTTATTATCCCCGACGGGCTGCAATTAGAGCGGCGCTGCCCGATCCGCTAAGACACAATGAGAGGAGCCCGTCTATGGCCTACAAATCAGCATAATGTATCATTAATTACACTCACGCTCATTCAATACAGCCACAAAGGCTTGAGCCCTTCGCAGCGTCCACGTGAGGAGGACCTCGGCCAAATCATCCCACCGCTGTCCTGTCTGCTGTCCTGCCGCTGGCGGACGGGCCAGATGATGGACCGACGTGGAGCTGAGCTGAGCTGAGTGTGATGCAGGACGAGCGCCGGTCTTTATGGGTGGAACTCGATATATTTTCTCTCTCTGGAATCACTGCGGAGCCTCGTCCACTTCACGGATGCGTGGCTTATTTCAAAAGTCTGGCCCGTTCATTTAAAGAGATGTCATCATTTTAGATTAAAATGTCTATAATGCGCCATAAAATAAGAAAAGGAGGAAGCTTTATTGATCGCTGGGGGGGAAATGAGGTTATAGCAGAAGTAATGGGACTGTGAAGGGGAGGGAAGTGGTGTTAAGGGGTAAAAATAGAGTTTAAAACAAGCAAGAAAATAAGCTCTGCTAATGAAATGAGCCGCGGAGTGGATATGACCTATCAGAGGATGGACGGCGCTCCGGCCTCGTCTCAGACACCTGCGTCCCGACTGACTGCAGAAGGCAGGAACAGGTGTGTTACATGTATTAGAAAGTAACAGCGGGACATTAAAGTGATGATGATGATGATGATGATGATAGAACGTCTTCGTTCTGAAGCCAGCGCCGGCCTGAACCTGTGCAGTCCATTTGTTTCTGTCAGAGCCGAGGGATCGATGGGAGGTCAGGCAGGGCGGGCCACTCGGCTCAGAACAGCATTAATGCTGTCATAATGTGACCCGACACACCGCAGGCTGCAGGCGCGCTCACACACTCTCACACACACTCGCTTACCGCAAACCTGGAGTATCTCCTTTAAAATTCATTTTCATCAAGAATCGATTGACCTTTTTAGGAGCCCGTCTCCTGAGTTTGAGCCGCTCGGCCACGTTTACGTGTGGCGTTTTCGCATTTTCGTTTCAGAACAAAGTGTTGCGTTCCCACGGCAACGCAGCGTGGGCTGTCACGTTTCAAACGAGTGTTTCTCTCTAAAGCCTCGTAGATCTGATGGTAAAGTGACTTCTGCCTCCGGGAGTAAACGCTGCTGATATAAAGGATTTTAAGTATGTGTTCAGAGAAACCCTCAGAGCTTTTAAGACAATTGAGAGCTGAATGAAAGGAGGGAGAAAATGATGTTGCTTTTTTACACCGTTTCTTCACTTTACATGAACTTTTCATCAGCTGGAGAAGGCCGCATGCTTCTGTTTGAGATGACAGGTTTTATTCAGCTTTCTTTCCTGTAGAGTTCGCATCGCTTCTCAAATTGAGGAAACAAGTGGAGAGAAAAACAAGCGTGGGCTGCTCAGAGCTCTTAAGGCGAGATGTAAAAGGAAAAAAAAACCTTTTACCTGCACAATGCTTCCATTTGAAGCTTTGCTTTTCACTAATCTGGGAGGTAAATATCACAACTCTTGTAGGCAGTTTGCCTGAAAGCCAGGGAGCTGAAACGGGATCATGGAGTCGGCTCTCCTTCCTGTGAGGAGGCGACCACGTCCCGGCTGATCACCTGGGAGCAGGTTGAGACTGTTCCAGACCACCGGGCGACTCCGAGTATGAATTATAGATGGTTTTACGAGCTCATACAGGGATCGATGCCTCGGTCCGGCTGGACCCTCCCAGTTTCCAGTGGTGACGTTACACCGGCGATAGTCTGCTGCTCGTTAAGGCTTCGCTCTGACGTTAATGTGGAAACGCACCAACCTCATCACCCTCAATTACAGCAGATAAAACTCTCTGTCTCCACTAATTGGAATCTTGTAGATTGACCAGATTACCCCCCCACCCCCCACCTCCCCCCTCAGGGGTCAGGAAGTGATTGATTGAAACGTGAGACAAACTTCTGGAGCCTCCTTCCTTTTGGCTTCCTCCTCCCGGCTGTATCTTCCCAGTGTTCAGCGCTCCACTGCCAGCATTAGCGAAGAGAAGTGCGTGCATGCTAACACGCTTGACATACACGTCGTCGTACATGCGGCCATCTGTACGTTCTCTGCGGTCGTTCCACAGATTAAATGCCAGCTGCTTGGAAAGGTCAGGTGATGTCTGTGGACACACGACGGGCAGAATACCAACAAGTGTGTTTAAGAGGCAACCGCCTCAATGCTGCAGTGCAGGTACAGTCCAATAAACAGCTCGTTTCAAGAATCATTTCCCAAAACTTCCCCCGTGGGTGATGTTTTTAGAAAGTTGTGTTTTCAGTGAGTCGGATCTCTATTGTAGTTTTGCACTTTCACTTGAAGTTGTTGCTGTTTAAATGGGCCTAAAAAATAAGAGCATCAATATCATTTGAATGAACGTTCTGTGTGTTTTGGGTTCTGTTTCCATGGAAACGACCTGCTGGAAGTGGCATCGTTTCTCTTTGTTCACCACAGACGATCAGATTTGAGACATGTAAATCTTTTGTTCTCTGTTCACGGTAAATCACCTTTAAATCAACCTGCAGATGCTTCAATCATTCTCCAAGAGTTGAGTTCACAGAGAAAATATTGTACATAAAAGTCCTCAAATAAAAGTGGTGGGGGGCCAGTGAAGGGAACTGCTCCTCGCCACAATAAGAGCATCTCTGAAAAAGACTGAGCTTCTTGTATCCATTTGTAAACCTGTTAAAAACAGCTTTCAGACTCAGTGTTAATCAATTCATGTGTTCTCCAGTCATCTTTCAGCATAAACCAATTTCCATATTTGAGCCGTTACTTGATTAGCTGCACAAAGACAATAGACTGAAGTGGTGTGTTTAACTTCCACAGAGCAGGAAACAAACAACAATCAGGAAACATCTGCATTTTTGAAATGACAAATTTACCTAATTTATTCCAAGATAAGCTCTTTCACCTGTGAAAATGCAGCTCTTCGTTGTTTTCTTTTAACATCAACACATTTTTTCATGGAACATTGACCATTGGTTCAATTCCATCAATAAAAAGCTGAGATATGTGTTCAGTATTGTAGATTTTCGGCTGAAATAGCACAGGTTTCATTTACAACTATGTGAGTACAGAGGTCTTCGGTACGGACGGAAACAGGATCGCACTGATTCTGTTTAATGGAATTTATTTGGAATCGGGGTGAAAAGTTTAGGTTTCCTCTGAATACCTCAGATGTGGCTTTAATTCAGTGCTTTAATACTTCCCCCTCCTCCAAACCGCGCTGTCCGATTGTTTTCTGTAACATCTGTCTGTTTCAAGTCAAATTCTCTCCGCTAATCCCGGCAGGAACTACTTGCCCCGGAGCGACATGTGTAATAATCTGATTTAATCTGCGACCTCTGTGTTCGGGCTCACCTGTTGGGAAGACGAGGACAGGCTGCTTTTTGTGGATTTTCTCCGGTGTGGCAGGCTGGCTAAGGCTAGCATTAGCTTGGCTTCATGAAAGGATGAACGGTCGCCTGCCAAACACAGCTGACGGTGAAGAAGTCTCGACACATTTAAGCTCGGAAACTGCAGTTCAGCGCAGCTAGCCCTGAGTCAGCGTGTTTACGCTAGCGACAGAACACGGCGGTGTTGCTTTGAATCATTCTGTTAAAAAGAAGAACTGACAACGGCGCGTTTTCACTTGAAACACCGAAGCGTTTAGAGTCCCGGAGTCGACTGAGAGGCCGCAGAGCGCCTCTCCGGTTCGTTTCTGCTGAATTGAGAAGGATCTTTTCCTCCGCCAGAAAAGCAGCAGAGTAAAAGACGAAGGCGGGACGGAGCGGAAAACCTTCCCTCTGCTGCGCCGCCGCGCTCCGGTTCCTCCTCTGCCTGGAACATCTCTGTTCCGGAACACTCAGAGAGCTGGAAGACAGGAGCTCTGCTAACCTCTAACGTCGTGGAAGCATCGCCGACTCGCCCAAAATGAAGCTTTAAATCCTCTCTAGCGAGGGAAACACTGAATTATCACGGCTGATTATTAGCAGCTAACGCCGCTAATGTGAGGGATTCAGCGTGGTAGGAGTTCACATTTCCTTTAAACTCTTTTAATTTCACAGGAATAATCTCAGAAGACTCACAAAATTGAGAAAAAAATACTCTGAATACTAAATCTTCCATTATTACCTATAATGCTCAGAGGAATCTTGTAGCTCACCCCGGAGAAAATATCGTTTCATTTCATGAGCTAAAACATATTTACAAAAAATTTATGAAAAATATTAAAAGATGGTTTGAAAAATATGAGATATATTAACAAATAAGACAAAATCTATATTTCTCCTCTCTAAAAAAAAGAAGTTAGTTTCTTTTTGGGGGTAAAGTTTTTTTTGTCAGTTTTATTGTCACTGAAAATATAAGTTGCAAAAACAAACCCTTTTAAAAAATAATAATAATTAAATAAATATAATTTAATTCATCTGTGGAGTGAAACTGTATCACATCAATCTGCAATTTGGCCAAAACTTTTCATTAATCAACATTTAATGAAATCAGAGTGTAATTACACTAAAACCCTTATTTAAACACATAAACACACACATATAGGCATATGCAGAAACACACACACACACAAACACACACGCGCAGCAGATGTTTCACATAATGTGAGCACAACAGGAAGTGGATTGAACTGAACTAATAGGAGGTGAAATGAAGGAAGAGGGCGATCAGATGTCACTGTGGACAACCCATCTGTGGCCCTGAAGCCCACCCAGAGCCACGACCCCCCCCCATACCCCCAGAGCCTTGCCCCCCTCCTGCCCCGTGCCCCCCGTCCATAATCACCTCCTCAAACGCTGCCATAAGGCCTGCTGGGATTGAGGGCACGGGGCCGAGGATTTGTTTGGCTCGGTCACATCCAGCGTGAGGAGCCGCTGGCGCCTGGAGGGTGAGCCGGGATTAGGTGGGCAGCGGTCAGGTGACCTCCTCGGGCTTAGCGCCAACGCCTCCCGCGGCTAACGCTTCATTGACACCTCCGGTCCATTGAAGTGAACCCGGCTCACGAACACGCTAGTGCTAACGGTATGCTAACATAAGACAGACGCCTTTAAGACGCCACATAAACAGGAAGCGACACGTTCATTATGATCACAGTTCTGTAGCTAACACTCGCTAAACGGCAGAATTTCACACTTGAAAATTCGGACAATCCAACATGGATTTGTGGAAAAATACTAAAGATATTTTGGTTTTTAATGCTTTTAAAATGAAACTACCCATGTGTCAGAGTACATTGGACTAGCTAAACGCCGTTATCCTAGCCTACATAGCTAGCTAGCTACAAAAACAATGCTGTTTTCTCTTGCTTTGTATCAGACTGGAATGTCTCTCCGGCTGAATCAGCCAGCGATGGAACGTTTATTGCGTTCCAGCTTTCCAGGAGGTTGAAGTGATTTGGTCGGCGTGATGGAGGCCTGGTTCATCCGTCACGTTTCCCACTACGTCGATGAAACACGATGCTTCTCTATGAAACACTTGTTTTTTGGCATTTCCACGTCGGCGGACGTGACGTTACGACACCAGTCCGTTCCAGGAAAGACGGCGCCGTGCGTCTGGAGACGGATAAAACCGCCGTCCCTGGTTGCAAACAGCAGCATTTCACAGAGAAAGAGTTGAACGTTTTGTATCTTTGGTTTCCGCTAAGCAGAGTCTCGCGGGACGAGATTTAGATCTCATGAGTGAAACGCCGTTCTCTGCAAACGGCTGCAAGTCACAAATTACACTGGTGGAATTTGAAATATTACTTTTATTTTGCTAAGAAGTGTCATGGAAACAGCTACTCTCTCTCTCTCTCTCTCTCCCTCTCTCTGTCTCTCTCTCTCTCTCTCTCTCTCTCTCTCTCTCTCTCTCTCGCTCCTCCATGTTGTTTCAGTCTCGCTCAAACTGCTCATTTATGAGTTTGGGGGGGTTACGGTGTATCGCCGCCCCTGTGTTTGCCATTCAGTTTACGGAGCCCACACACACACACACACACACACACACACACACACACACACACACACACACACACACACACACACACACTGGTGGATCCTCTCTCTTTTATTATGGGAATTCCAGGCACATGTGAGGGGCGCCCCTCCCCCATCCGTCCTCCCTCCATTCTCCTGGATCTCTCAGGGAGGGGGGTGGAGTGGGGGGGTGGGGGGGTGGAGGGAGGAGGGTGGTGGCAGTGGTGGGGGGTGCAGAGCTCGGCTAATTCATCAATAACCTTTACCTAATCCCTCCCTTTTCCCCTTCTCCCTCTCCTACTCTCTCTCTCTCTCTCTCTCTCTCTCTCTCTCTCTCTCTCTTTGCCTGGAGGCATTCAAGCAACACATCCATCCCCCACACACACACCACACACACACCACACACACCCTACACACCACACACACACTCACATGAGCCCGAACACGTCCAGAGAGGCAGGCTGAATGGAGCGGAGTCTCCTGTGAGCGTCTCAGCCGTGACCCGGAGCTAAAACGGTGATTATGGAGGAGAGACTAGGTGTGGCGAGATGGGGCGGCGTCACGGCTTTGTCTCCAGTTCCTGTCACGGCCCACCAACCAGCCGAGGGGGAGGAGGGAGGGAGGAGGAGGAGGAGGAGGAGGAGGAGGAGGAGGAGGAGGGAGCGTCCGTCCCACCGCCGGGCGCTTCACTCAGTCTGGGCTTCAACTGGCGTGGAGCAGAGCGAGGGGCAGACCGGGACCAGCCCAGACCCCCGTCCCCCCCGGTCCGGATCGTCCAGCTGCCGCCGAGCCTCATGTCCGCCTCTCCTTCCTCTCTGCTGGATTAAGAGCTGGATTATTCTGGGATTCTGCCTCCAGATCAATGAGCCTGCTGCTGGAATATGGGACTTTTCATGTGGGCTTTGAACCATGGGCACGGGGAAGTGTGTGTGTGCGCTCAGCTCTGGGTGATTCTCATAAGTATGTCACACTCAACAAGTTCTGTGTGAGCGTGTGTGTGAGCGTGTGTGTGAGATGCTGTGCACCTTGTTAGAGTGAAGATGATAAAGAGCTGATGTGAGACTGTTTGTGTTGTGGATGCAGACAGTTAGGATCTGATCTGTGTGTGTGTGTGTGTGTGTGTGTGTGTGTGTGTGTGTGTGTGTGTGTGTGTGTGTGTTCTCCTCATCCTTTCAAATCCTCAGTTCACCTGTTTCTCAGCTGCCTCTCTGTCTGTTGATTCTGTTTTGTTTTAGTTCTTTCAGCTTTTTTCTTTTATTATTGTTTTGTTCAAAGTATTGAGAAACATGAAGGTTCAGTGTGTGATTCTAACACTCCTCCTCCTCCTCCTCCTCCTCTCCTCCTCTCCTCCTCCTCCTCCTCCTCTCCTCCTCCTCCTCTCCTCCAGCTCTTGCAGGTAGGACTCCTCCCACCAGCTCGGACTCGCTCCTCAGCTCCTCAGCAGTGATGTCCAGTCTGGCTCCGCCCACCGTCTACCTGCCCGCCACCTTCAAGATGTCCAACGCCCAGCTGGCCTTCTTCCTGCGGGAGGCGGAGGGGGCGGGGCCGCCGGGCGGCGGTGGCGGCGGCGGCCACCCGCTGCAGCGCTCGGAGAGCTTCGTGGTCTTCCAGACCAAGGAGCTCCCCGCCATCAACATCAGCCTGGGGCCGTTCGCCCGGGACCAGGCGCTGAGCAAGGAGCTGCTGCAGCCGGCCGGCGCCCTGGACGTCCCGGGACGCCTCACCGTCAGCTGGAAGGTGCGCGCCTTCATCGTGCAGGCCCGCGTCTTCTCCAACAGCCCCGCCCTCCAGGTCTTCTTCTACATCGCCGGCCGCGACTGGGACGACTTCAAGGCC
The DNA here is from genome assembly GCF_902148845.1 of Salarias fasciatus. Classification (NCBI taxonomy): domain Eukaryota; kingdom Metazoa; phylum Chordata; class Actinopteri; order Blenniiformes; family Blenniidae; genus Salarias; species Salarias fasciatus. The sequence goes on from NC_043754.1 coordinate 26,542,314, forward strand.
CAGGACCGGCTGCCCTGCGTGCGCCTGCACGCCTTCCGCGACGTCCGGGAGATCCAGACGTCCTGCCGCATGAAGGGCAACCTGGCGCAGTGCCTGGCGCAGCTGGAGCTGCCGGCGTCCTGGTTCAACTCCAACGTGGCGCCGCTGGGCCGGCGGAAAGGCTCGGGCGACGCGCTGCTGGACGGGCTGGGCGGCGAGACGCTGCAGGCCGAGCTCTACTACACGCTGCACGAGCCCGACGCCGAGGGCGAGTGCGGCGGGGGCGGGGCCGGGGGCGGGGCCGGCGCCAGGCCCGAGCCCCCGCCGCAGCACCCCCTGCTGCGCATCGGCAGCATCAGCCTGTACCAGGCCGGCCAGGAGCAGCTGCTGGCCGACAAGCAGCTGGACAAGAACATGTTCCTGCGGCTGCCCGAGAAGCCGCTGAGGCCCGGAGAGACGCTGCGCATCTTCCTCTACCTGATGCCCAACTCCACCATCGACCAGTTCACGCTCAAGTAAGAAGCCCCGCCCTCCTCCACACACACACACACACACACACACACACCCTCAGCCACGTCCCTGACCTCCTGCAGGGGTGAGGAGAGCAGGAAGACCTTACTGATCCAGATCGACGCAGACTGACGAGAAATATCAGGATTATTAGACTGAGTCTCAGAAAGGAAGTGGTGAGGAGGAACACAATGAAAATGATCAACAACCAATAAACAGATAAGTGGAAACCTTGAGGACAGCACCAAGTCTTCATTTGTAAAAAAAGGGGGAAAAAAAAGATTAAAAACAGACATAAACAAAATTATGATTGTATCCTTTCATGTATCTTGAATTAATTTAAAATAAATACTTGAGTAAAATCTAAAATAAATTAATTTATGTGTAATTAAGTAAAATATAAATATTAATACAATTACTTACTAATCTACTTACTAATACATTTGATAAAAAATAATTTGAATATGTTGCAGTAAATCAACGAAGCATTACAAAATAAATTAGTGAAATAAAACTCTTTAATTTCACTAACTCTCATCAATTCAGCAGAATGGGGTGAAAGGAAAATATATGAGATATAATAAATGATAAAAGTGAACTGTGATATTTAATCAATGACAAAAACAATGTTATTGAGCTCATTCAAAAGAGAAAAGAATAAAATAGGTAAAGTAAGTGAATAATAAGTAAAATAAGTAAAGTGTTTCAAATGAAATATTGTGAAGAGTCTTCAGGTGGAAGTATTCAAACTCTAATGCTTGAGAACAAATCCTGATTTAAAAAACACATGTTGAGCTTCACTGTGGTTCAGATGAGGAAAATAATAAGGGAGCAGAGAACTCCTCACTCCACTGCCACTCCGCTGACAAAGAGAGAAAGCTTCACACTGCTGGGCGATCACCTGCTTCCCGGTCGACCTCCACAAACATCACTTACTGTACGTCCTTCCTCGCATTCCTGGGATTATTCTGCTTAATCACAGCCGTCCGCCGTTCGGTCTTCACACGTCAGCAGAGCCGCCGCTGCTCCTTCACGGTCGTCCAGGTTTTTCAAGTCCGGAGATGGAAGAAGTGCAGCTGAGAGCAGCTGATCATGGAGCCGCTGGTTCGTTGATCCCGCTGCAGACTGAAGGAATACTGTTTGACACTGTGAGGAAATCCAGGTAGAAAAGGACAAACGTTCAGAACACAAACCTGAACCTCTGTCACCGCTGGTAGACCTGAAACCACAGGCTCACATCTACGACCAGCTGAGAGTCAATGACCGGTCGTCAGGTGGCGTGCAGCTGGAACATGGAAAAGTAAAAGCAGAGACTGCATCAGAAAAGTCTTAAAAACTCCAGAAAATCCTCTGAAAAGCCTTTAAAACTCCAGAAAACAGTCCGAATGGCATAAAGAAATCCCCCAAATCATCTGAAAAGTCTTAAAAACTCCAGAAAATCCTCATGAAAAGTGTTCATTCTTAAAGACAAACCCTCAGACATGTCTGTAAAGCTCCAGAAAATCAACACAAAAGTCTTAAAAACTCTAGAAAACTGTCCAAAAAGTCCCACAAACTCTGGGAAAATGCACTAAACAATAGAAAAGTCTCCCAAATGACAGGAAACTACCAACAACCCTCCAAAACTCCAGAAAAGTCTTTAAAATAAGAGTAACTTCGCCAAAATACCACAGAACTCTCCAAAACTCAAGAAAAGTTTAGAAATTTGAGAGGAGCCTCTAAAAAAACTAACTCTTGAAAACACCAGAAAATCCTCAAAACAATAGAAGACTGCAAACGGTGAAACAGCAGTCTCCAAAAAATGAAAACAAAAAACAAAAACAAAAAAGTCTCAAGAACTTGAAAGTCCTCCAAACCCCAGAGAGACTCCAAACTGGAGACAGTCAGTCAGGGAATCGAACCGAGGAGCTGGACAGCTGCAGTCCTCTCACTGTGAGACAGCGGTGCTGAACACTGCACCACTTAGTAGACTCTCAATAAACAAACCTGAGTAACAAGAGAGAACATGCAAACCCAGGACCTGAATGGAATCCAGTGTTAACCACTGTACCACCGCGCACACTCTTGTCTGTGCTTGGTTTAATAACACACAGTAGAAGTCATGAACAGTTTAATGAACAGCGATGATGAGACTCGCTGTAAAGCCGATCCTGAGGCTCCGGAGCGACCGGCCGTCCTCCAGCGAGCTGCAGAAGCAGCTCCTTCACAGTTTGACGTGTTTCAGATCCGTCGTCTCCTCTAGAGCGTCAAGCGATGTGAAACACAAAAAACAAAGTCCCAGAAACTATAGAAAACTCAGCAAAAATCCAGACCAGCTTCCAAAACATCCAAAGTATCAGAGACTCCACAAACATTTCTAAAACAGCAGAAAAGACCCCAAAATGTTTCAAAAGTCTCCAGAAAAGTTCAGAAATTCCAGAAAACCGTCTAAAACACACAGACAAACACGCATCCCCACCTCCGGAAAATTCAGCAAAACTCTAGAAAAGTGTCTTTTAAAGCCTCTGAAGCTCCAGAAAGAAGAGAAGGTTCTGGATTTGGTGGTTATTTCAAAGCTTTGAGGATCAGAAAGTCTCCAGATGTACTGATTTACTTCACTGATTCTCTGCTGGCGGCTCCCTCCAGAGTCTGAGCCAATCAGAATCAGCGCCGCTCGTTCGACCTGTTGAATTCATCAACGATGTCTGACCGACCGCACAACAAATAAGCAGTCATGGCTAAAAGCCTGAGAACGGGAGAATTTACACTCGGCGTGGCAGAAAGCGGCCGGCGCCTCGCCAGAGAAATCTGCATGTGTCACCGCGGGCGTCCGTCGTGTCTGGCGGGCGGACGGCGGCGCCGACGCGTTGGACTCACTTCCTGTTCACACGGGCGGCGGGGATGTTGTTTGTGATGCTTTGCGGGTCTCGCCGCCGCTGAGTGCCGCTGCCCCTCGGCGACTCGGATCACGCTGAGTCATCTGCACTCGCTCTCCACTCGCCATCAAACCGACTCATCAGCCGGAGGAGTCGCCGTCCCAAAAAAGCTGAGACGGCGTGTGAAAAGCGAGCAGCGGCTAAAGCTTCAGCCGCTCGCTAGCCTTCCGCTGCGCTCCTCGACATGTGGGCAGCGTTTGTTTCTGCGACATTGTCGTCTGTCCGCCTGATTCAGGCATTAAACTGGAAATTCTGTCAGAAGAATCAGGAAGGTTTGAAGAGACAGAGCTCTTTCATTGATTGTCGGCTGCTAATGCTAAAGCTAACAATGGTCCGGCTAACATGACAGCGAGAGACAGCAGCTCTGCAACTGAGCTTTTAAATGACTCTACAGAAATCAGACATCTGTTGGTGGTTGTTGGTTTCTTCTCCATGAACTAAAAACAACGTTAGAGTGTTAAAGGCTTTGCAGCAGCTACTGGGTGATAATCATGAACATCTTCTCTCAAGCCGATCTGCTGTGGATGAACTCCTGACCTTTAAACTCGGCAGCAGCTGGCGTCTGCACATCAGCTTCAGGTCTTCTTCGTAGAACTCGGTTAGTTCTTTGCATGTTTGTGCCACAAAAATCTAATTTTTCGCTGTGAAAAATAGAGATGTCTGATACCGATACCGAGACCGATATCGGAGCCGATAGTGCACGTAGTACTCATGCTCATGAAAGCTTCCCGATCAAACCCCGTGAGCTGACCTGCAGTCTGTAGGTGCTGTTTGGAGGTTCTTTAAGACGATATAATAAATGCTGTTATCGGTACAGGTAGCTAAAGGCTCGTACTTGTACTTATACTTGTCCTTTGAAGAACAGGTGTGAGGTGCATCCCTGTCTGAAACAATACAGGTTTTGTTCTTTTTCCAACAGTTTAACTTCTTGTTTGAGTTTTCTGTCAAGTCTCAATAAACTCCAGACGTCTCTGTCTGGTCCATTAGCGTGAGCAGCTGCGCCGCGGAGCTCCGCTAACATCAGTATCAAGAGCTCGAAGTGGAGCTTTACTATCTGACACATCATTAGAAGCTAATTGCCTGCAGCATGTGTGCTGCTTGATAAGCTTTAATCCCTGCGTGTGGTCGCACTTCCAATCTGAGGTTGATTTTTATTCCAGGTAGCTCTCACGTCTGCAAAGAAAATAAAGCTGGCGGATGGCTTTATTTATCGTCGCATGAATACAAAGAGGTTCCTGTATGTGCTGTAAGCCGGCTGGGATTCCACACAGCGGCTCCGCGCCGGCGTGCCAGCAAATAAAGCCCGTGATGAGCTGCCAGGCTCTCTTTGGCGTGACTCACTTCACGTTTTTGCTGAAGTAAACAGATCTGCTCCTCGTCGTCGTCCTGGTCCACCGGAGCCTGAGGTACAACATGCAGTGTTCAAATAGAGCGCCTGCAGATACAGGCTGGAGGAACCCGGGGGGTCCTGTTGGGATTCAGTCGGTCCTGTTTGGATCTAGGGGGTCCCGTTTCCACGACAACGGAGCTCGGAGCCACTGAAAACACTAGTCGGAACCTCCGCCGTGCTGAAGGGTCCAAAGTCAAAGAGTTGCCGTCAATCACCGATCACAAAACTTAAAAGCCTGTTTCCATGACAACCACACCAAGTCCGTTCGCACAGTATCGGTGTTCGTAGCCAGTTCAATGAAACTTTCTGACAACAGTTCCCAAGATGGAACCTTATTAAAAACGCTCCATCTCCGTGTGAACGGGCGAAAACGAGACTTTAAGGAAACACTCGGACTCCGGCTCCTTGTTGATGGTGAAATCGCTGGTCCTGGTCCTGGTCCTGGTCCTGCTCATCACAAAGACGATAACTGTTGATGAGTAACCAGATTCGGAGCGTGACCCACGTCTTGCGGCGGTGGCGGCGGCGGCGGCCAGCTGCTCGCTCACACCTCTCAGGGATGACCTGGACTTCCTGATCCCAGCCTCTGCTTCCCACCAGCTCCTCGCTCTCGTTTTTCCCCGCCGCTGTGATGGGAAACGTCCGCCATCGCCATGGATCGTTCTGACCAGATGAGCTGAGGAGTGACGCCTCGGCTGCTCGGCGGCTTCGTCCTCGTGTTATCGGCAGTTTATCGCCGCTTGTCTCCGACCAGGAGAGCAGCGTTTCCCGTCTCACAGTCGGTGAGCTGCTCCACAGCTTGATTGCCTCCTTCCTTCCTTCGTTTTCATCTTTCTTGACAAGTTATTCAAGGTCAAGCAGCGGGGGGGAACTGTTTACCATTGTGAACTTTAATATGTGTGGATCTCCTCCTCACGTCCTTTGGCACGTCTTGAAAAAGGGGCTCTGCAGCGAGCGCCAGGATTTTAATGAAATGAGCTGTTTTGAGCTCCAGTTAGCTTTCTAATGCTGACGGAAAGTTGCATGTGTCAGCGCTCTCTGCCGATATTTATGCAGGTCTGTTCCGCCGCTCTGCTGTTACTGATGTAATTCAGCCTCTTCCAGCCTTCAGCGGACCGGCTGATGAACTGTGATTTCCAGAGGAAACTTACTGGGTTTATGTTTGTTTTCATAGGGGTAGGGCTCGGGTCAGTGTGAGGAGGGTTTGATCAGGGCGTGTTCTTTCAGTGCAGCACTCCAATTAGCCCGGTGCTGTCCAGACCAGTGGCTGACTGGAAATCAATAACCTCCTCCAGAAATATGATTATGTGCCAAACGTTGGTTTAACGAACAGAAATGTTTCTAATTCCTGCCCATGTCCAAAATGGACATAATAATGTGACTGAAATGAACCGATCTCCTTCCTGGGATCAGCGTGGAAGCAGAAGCATCCTGATGGATCCTCCATCTTCAGTAGTCTCACCTTGAACATGAACCTCGGAGCCTGGACGCTGTTGGTCAAGACTCAGGAATCTGGATTTTAATCACATTTCTTCCCGTCTAATCAGTCCCGGTGCAGCGATCCGCCATGTTGGATTTCTAGGTGTTGGGTCCGGGTAGCCTGGAGGTCTGGGGTACGCCAATCCCGCAGCCTGTCCCTGCGGTGCGCCCGGTCTGTGCAGGATCCACAGAGTCCCAGACCCTGGTTCTGGATGGTCTCTGTTCTGATTCTAGAGGGTCCCTGTTTTGGTTCTTGAGGGCCCGAAACCACGGTTCTGGAGGGTCTCTGTTCTGATTCTAGAGGGTCCCTGTTTTGGTTCGTGAGGGCCCCAAACCACGGTTCTGGAGGGTCTCTGTTCTGGTTCATTTTCAAATGTAAACAATGTTTTGGGTCTTTGTTCACACCACAACGCTGTTCAGTCGCCCCCCAGGACTGAGGAGCCAGTTGAGTTAGGATCAGATCCAGTCATCCATCTGAAACGTGGTTAGTAGTGAGGTTAGGACGCCCTCAAGTCCATCAGTCTCTGACGGTTTTAGGTTTTTATCCGGTTCCCAGCCCTGAATGCTCAGAATGCGCCGCGCTCTCGCTGGTTCAGGAGACTCAATAGTTTTCATTAATCCTCTCTAATTATTGTGATACAGCCAAGTGCTGCTTGCACTTGCAGCGGTTTGGTTTTTAAATACTTTCATTATGAGTTAATCTACAGGTTGGCAATGAAAACTCTGCAGCGGTGAACGTATATCATTATTTAGTCCATTAGGTCGCACCGTCGGGCTGAGAGCTGCAGCGGTGCAGCAGCTGAGTGTCTGATTGCCTCGATATGCAAATCACATTCCGTCAGTTCAAAGTTTGGATGTTTTCTTGCCTGACAGGGTTTTCTATATATAGTAGTTTGTTCATATGCTCTCAGAAGTCTGTTTGTCTGACAGATGGATCAACACGGACAGACCAGAGGATTTTCTGTGCTTTCCCACTTTTTCCAGTGCATATTTGAATATTGCCGGATCCTCCTGCAGCGTGTTGGTTTACGGGGGGAGGGAGGGAGGTTTGAGCTGGCTGCGAGACAAATTGACAAAAGCTCAGCGCTCCTCGTTTCCTGGGTAATCAAACACGCAGTCCTCAGGTACAGAAAGACTGTTTTCTCTCACTTCGCCGCGCAGGCCAACGTTAACTGTTTTATCTCTGTAAATTCATTTTTCCTTTCAGTGGAAGGGCTTTTAAATCTTGCGATCATCAAATGCGTTTTGTTCTCCTTCCACGCACATTTCATTGTTTTGTTCCTCCTTTGGACAGCTTTATGTTCACTCTCAGCCTCCCAGAAAATGTGTTTGGTTGTGCTCGCAGGTGGAAGCGGTGAAATACTGTGAGGTCTCTCCAGGAGTAGAAGTGAATTATATGATGTGGCCTTTCAGCAGCCTCACACTCTGCTGTAATAATACAGTCCAGGGTATGCACTCTTTACACATTCCTCTATACTGAAAGTCCCCATGACAGTTTGAGAGGAAACAGTATATCCTGCCTGCAGGTGAAGACCCCGTTACGTCTGACTGTATGATTAGAGAACTGAAGGTCACGCCCTTCACAGCAAGTTTTCTGCCGATGGTCACAAACCTTGAAATTCAAGTGTTTGGACGTCTTGAGGAGCAACAGAAACATCATGATGGAGAACATCATAGCATTCTGGTTTTCTGGTTGTTGTTTACCTGTGTTGAGTCAAAGCTTCATATTGAGAGTAACCCTGTACGCTGATGACGCCAGCCTTTAAGTTGAAGATCTGGTGGAGAGACAGGACTTTCAGACTGCAGGAAGTGGACAGACCAACACTTCAGAACAGGGCAGAGTTCTGCAAAAATAACGATGCACAAAATATCAGTATTGAAATCGGTTGATGTCAGTAATTTTTTTTTTAATATCAGTAGAACTGGTCTGATATTAACAGCTGATATTTGTTTCCTCTATTTTTTTCCTCTAGTTCCCATTCTGGTTTAAGTTGAGGAAAAATCAAGTTCTAGTTCAGTTATGGTTCAGATATTTTTGGTTTAGCACTTTCATGGTTGAAGTGACTGGTATTGGTTTCAACTTTGAAAAAAAAAATTGTTTCAACGTTTGAGCGATTGATGGTATATAAAAGATGGACGAAACTTACTTCACTGTGAAATCCCGTTGTGAGGATTTGAGCAGGACATCTCCATATTGAATTCTGTGAACCAGATGTGAATATGATTGGTCCAGCCTGTCATGTGACCGCATCATGTGGACAGAGGAGGGGTTGTGATTGGGCGATTTATGCAAAACTTTAACTAGTGAAATAAAATCAACAGATGATTTATTTTTAAATAGAAGTCAGGTCAAGACGGCATTGTTGTAGAAATTAGAGATAGAGTCCAGAACATTATCTGAAACCGGACTTTTAAGATTTTTATTTGCACTCTGAAATTCTGCATTTTTGAATGAGACCCAACTCTGTTTAAAACCAACATCATCACCAGTTCACATCTGGCTGGTCTGTTGACTTAAATGGTGGAAGAAGTCACACGTGCACTGTTTTCGTGCACATGTTCACCCATGAATGGGCTTTTGAGAGAACCCCTGCATGCATAGCAGAACGTGCACACTGCACAGACACGCCATCAGACCAAAGACTGCCAGCCGGTTCAGCTCCAGTATATAATGAAGTCTGTGCACAGCTTCAGTCACCTGCAGTGAAACCCCAACAAGTCTCAAGTGCAACATCTTTTTTCTTTTCTTTACTTTTCCTCAGTTTAGGCTTCTCACTCCATAACTAGACTTAAAATTGGGGTTAATGCTTGTGTGGACTTTGCCAGACAGCACATCTGGAGACACTCTCTGAGGACTGATAAGTCAAAAGATTAAATCAAAGGAAACAGAAATGAGTGGTTAATGCTGAAGGGGGGAGAAAAACCCTCCACAAACAGTTCTGCATGAGGAGTGGACCAAATTACCGCTGGAGTCTGCGAGTGACTGATTAAACCATCAAGAAATGTTTAGCTGCAGACGCCACCGCTAAACGGGCCCTAATCAGTTATTGAGCTTAAGGAAGAGTTGAATTTTAATGTGGCTGGAATGAGTTTTGCATAACCTTGTTTGAGAAATACTAAACGTGTGTGTGTGTGTGTGTGTGTGTGTGTGTGTGTGTGTGTGTGTGTGTGTGTAGTTTCACTGAAATGCCAGCTAATTTAAACATTTATCACCTCACAGTAATTGCATTACTTTTAAAGTAAACAGTTGTGGTTTGTATCTGTTAAGGAACGGTGGCAAATTATACTTTTAATTTAATATTACTGAAATCCGATTCTCAGAGCAGAGACTCCAGCATCCTGGACGTCTGCTTTAACTTTATGCCGTCGCTAAAACTGAAAATTAGTTTTATGTTACAGCTACAAGTTGCTTCTTAGAAAGTTGTGAAGTACCAAGTAAAGCCCCTGAAGTCACCGGTGGAAACTCACTGAGTTTAATCTAAAGACATAAGTACCTTGCCAGTTACTGACTAGTTACTGAAGAAGTCATGAAGATAACTAGTTACTGACTAGTTAGAGGCATCAGAAGGAAGACTCCAGTGGTCAGTACCTGTGTCTTTTTGTCCACCGTCAGTATCCAGTCCCGGCCGCTGCGTTGGGTCGCTCTCTGTAGACGACAGCATGCGTCCAGGTTTCAGCATGAGGACCCATAATGTGGTGAATCATGCTCACACGTGCACGTTGACGGACGGGTCGAGCGCTATCTGCTGCACGGGGTTATCGTCTTCCTGATCCAGTCCACCGTCCTCCTCTCCTCCATTAGATCATTTTGCAGTGGCGCGCGGCGCTCCTTCTCTCTGGCTGTTATCTTCTAAACCTTCCTGGGTTTAGCGGGCGCGGCGGCGATAAGCCGTGTTTCCCTCCGCAGGCAGCCTCCATTTACCTGATCCTCCCGCTTTCATGTTGTCACAGACAGAAATTGGTGGGGTTTATTACTATCTCTGCCTCCTGCCTCCTCGCTTTCTTTATGACGCCTGCCGAGAGATTTGAGCCGATCTGTGGTTGATGGACGCACTCCGGCCCAGGGTGGAGGATCGCAGCGAGCCGTGGACTCCACCGGGCGGAGGAGTCGCTCCGATGGCTGGAGGAGGCACCGTACTGCATCCAGTGGTAGTAGTTTAACAGTCTTCAACTACAATGGGGGTTGTTTGTGAAGTAAAATGGTTTTAACCCTCCATGTGTTGAGCAGCATACCTTCAGTTGTTGCTAATGCTAATTGCTATCTGGATAGATGGACCACTACTTCATATGCTGATGTTGCTAAAGCTAATGCTAGTAGTCAACTCACCAAGACAGAAGCTTCAACTGTAGCTAACGCTAAAGTCAACACTCAGCTAAGTTAGCACAGAAAGAGAATGACACTCTAGCTGTCGCTAATGCTAATGACTGATTAGGTGAGCAGCACAGACAAGGAGAGCGTTTTCACTTATAGCTAATGCTAATTTCTAACATTATGAACAGAGATAGATTAATGTGTGTAGTCGTCTTAAGATGAGTGAGTGGGGCAGAAACAGACAGCAGCTTGAACTTTGACCTGTGTGAAGTGCTAACAGTCAACTCCGTGTGCAGCACAGAGCTGACTGGAAGCTGAGTGTGCATAACACAGAAAGACAGCAGCTCCAGCTATAGCTAATGCTAATTACAGGACGCTAATTGGTACCAGTTGGCTCGTTAAGTAGTACAATTAAACCCCAGAGCCCAAAACATTCCCACAATCCTCTGCTGTTTACAGTGGAAGAACCTATTTTTTACAGTGAATTGCTGCTCTTATTAGCGTGGAACCTCATCAGATGACGGTAATGAGCGGCTGCACTGTTAGCGACACTCGCCGGGTCGCGTGCTGCCTGCTGGAGCTGACGTCGGCCGTGTTTTCACCGTAAACACGGATGTTTGCGCGTCACGCCGGCAGAGCGGAGAGAACATGAAAAGAGGTCATGAGGGCCGGTGCGACGGCATCCGGGCGCAAACACAGCTTGGCAGCGTTCCCGCTCGCCTCTTCCCACCAGATAATGAGAGCCACGCTAAATTATTAAGATGTAAAGTAACGTATTGTGAACATATGGGAGGCTCGCCAATCTCAGTGGGAGAAATGAAGATGAAGACATGATTGGAGTTCATGCATATTCATGCAGCATGGCAGCGCTCCAATATGCTTAATCTAATAATTGCAAATGCATAAATTGTTTTTCCTACTTCCTTCTGGCGACGCAGCCCGCACCAAACACCGTCACTGTTTTTTAATTTTTCAATTTTCCCACATTTCCATACGAAACAGGCCACCGTACTGATGTGCTGCACACATCGAAGCTTTCTCTCCACGAGTCTCATGCGTGGAAACGTTGAAGGTAGAAGACGTGACGCACATGCTGTGGAATCTGGTAATTGACCCATAACGTCAAGATCAGCAATAATAAAGTGAAATATTGATTGATTTCACCAGGCTGTGCAGAATATATATTTTAAACCCAGGCTTCAGTGTTTGTTGATGCAGGCAGCGGTGTGCGGTGTAACCCGAGGTCAGATATCAACGAGCTCCCTCCAGAAGGAAACCATCAGCGCCGTAAATACGACGCTCGCTGCGGAGGAGGAGGGTCGAACGGCCAGATCCTGCCATCTGGAGTCGGATCTGCTCTACGGAGTGGACGAGACAAGGGCACGAACCGGCCCACAGCTGCAGGGGGCGTTGGTTATTGATCATTGTTTCCGTCGGACTGCGGTCGCTGGGAGCCTGGTCCCGGTCCCAGTCCATCATCTCCTGGTCCTGGTTGTGATTCCGCTCCCAGTCCATATTCGCCTGGACTTGGTGGTCTGTCCATAAGACCCAACGGCACCAGCTAGTAGCCCAACATACTGACTACATCGTTTTCAGCATTTCTGTTGTGTAAATGTGAAACTTTTTTGAAGCAAAAACTGAAAAATGCTGAGTTTCCTCTGGAGACGTGGTGTGACCGGGTGTTTGGAGTCGTTCTGCAGTGTGGCCTGGTCTGTGTAGTCCACATGTGACCGGGTGTTTGGAGTCGTTCTGCAGTGTGGCCTGGTCTGTGTAGTCCACATGTGACCGGGTGTTTGGAGTCGTTCTGCAGTGTGGCCTGGTCTGTGTAGTCCACATGTGACCGGGTGTTTGGAGTCGTTCTGCAGTGTGGCCTGGTCTGTGTAGTCCACATGTGACCGGGTGTTTGGAGTCGTTTGGTGCTGTGAGCTGGTCCTTGGAGTCGTTTTGATTCCTCTCTTCGGGATGGATTTGTTCTGCTCTTTGTGAACCCTCAGCACTCGTCCGTCCCTTTTTGGATTCTGCAGAATCACTTGGTGTTTTTTGAAAACGAGCCGAAGCGTCACACTTCTCCTCTCAGCGCTCCGGTTTCAGGATCCTGATTGCTTTTGTTTATTCCTCTGTGGGAAGTGTTTTGTCGAGGAAAGCAGTTTTTTTTTTGTTTTTTTTTTAATCTTGTCTCACTGGAAGCATCCTGCAGCACAAATAAAAAACTCTGCTGCTATTTCAGGATCACGCTTGAAAGCTTTTTCCAACTTTTTTTTTTTTTTCCTGATGAAAAATCACTTTTTTTTCTCCACAACACCTCAGCTTGAATCAGGTGATCAAATCCCAAAAAAATCAGATTAAACATGTCAAGCTTTGACACCATCTATCATAAAAGCAGTGGAAGTAGATACTTTACAGTTATTTTTTATCAAATAACAAAAAGACCTGAATTTGATCAAATTTCAGAACATTGTTTTCTCAAAATTCTGACTTTAATGTCAACATTTTTGAATCACCCTTTCTAATTATCTTCCATAAGCGGCGAACACATCCTGTTTAGACACATTATGAATCTGCTCTCCACCTTTTCCTCCAGATTTAATGCTAAGGGGTTAATTCCAAGGGTTTTGTTAAATTGACCTTTTAAAAAGTCCCCTGGCTAAAGAGTTTCCCCATTCCAGAGTCTTTTTTAAAGCGTTAACTCACCAGCCTCATTTTGAATTAAAATTCAGTCCAAAGGGAGAAAATGAATGTTAAATTAGCATGATAAAGAAAATTCAGCTGTGTGGTTCGACTCTGTCCTACTTTCATTACGTTGTGGTTTTAACAGCTGATTCCAGGCTCCGTGCTAAACGAAGTGTTTGTTGTTCCTTCATTCATCCCCATGTGTGCAATTAGCTAGAGAAATTTACTCACCACCATGCAAGCTAAAAGAAAAAAGTTTAGCACGTGAATAAATATGTATTTCTCATCACTTAATTGTTCAATTTTATTGAATTTATTTGTATTCTTTTACATTTTGGGAGCCGAACTAGTAAAGTATCATCTTGATTCCTTGTTTTAAAGAGTGTAATAAAGTGAGACAGCAGGGAATGCTCCAGATGTGTCCTTTCCACTTCTAAGCGTCACAGCGTTGTTGATTTGTAGAGTTAGACTTGATCAGACAGACCTGCTGGAAACCAGCACATCGTCTGCGTACAGTTGCTCATTTGCATCCACTTCATTTATGTTTTTGATGAATTGAATCTTTTGGATATATATAATCCTTGAGCTGTCAGCTGCGTTAGCTGTGAGGTTAGCTACATTTACAGTTTGGGTTAGCATTAGCTAGCACTGTAAGATTAAACGGTGTATTTTTTATGCACTGAAAACACCTTCACAGTTTATTGACGGAGTGTATTTTAGATTTGAATTCGATTTGCTTTAACGAGGTTGGAGGTGTGGGCGGAGCTGAGTGGCTTCCCCACACCGTCAGTCCAAGAAAGTTTCTTGGGGAAGTTTGAAAGTGCTCAGTGTTTGCAGTTAATTACTCCATCAGGATCGCCCCCATTAACTCTCCGCCCACCCGCAAAGCAAGAGCAATAATCACTGAGTATTTCGTCCCGGTGAGCGGAGTCGGACACGGCAGCAGGCCTGCAGCCTGAGGAGGAAGAGCATCCTCCACCCGGCTGTTTCCACTGAGAGGACCGGGCTCTGGAACCTGAAGCTGACGAGTCCTCCATGCTCTGCTTCCTTAGCATTCCTCCCCCGTCAGGAAGCTCTTCAGAGGAAATAATTCGACTGACACTTCACTTAAATTTGCATCATCATTGATGAACCAATTACTTCCAAATGCATGTTTGGCTTGAAGGGTATTTCTTTTCAAATTCTGCCTCAGTAGCACTTTAATACCATCTCAGTCAACGTTCCCGTCTGAAAAACTCCTGATTTTCCTTCTTATTGAGCCTTTTGGACATAAAGATCTGCTTTGTTGTCAAACCAGCCCTGAAATTACATTTGTGAATCTCATATCCGATCATAAACTCTACAGCGAGTCCGCAGGTAAACAATTACTCTGAGAAACGTGTCCTCAGTGGGCCGGTACAGCCAGCCCCTGTGGTTATTCTGCTTGCTTATGGAGTGAATTAGTGGGGCTGATTTGAGCTGAGTCAACAAACAGGGAGGCACGCTGGTGCAGTGGGTTGCTCTGCTGCCTCACAGCCACATGAGGTGTAATGGAGTGGTAACCGGTCCTCCATGGACACCGCCGTCTGCCCGGCGGGGGCCGGGAAAGGCCTCATGGCTGCAGTCTGAATACATCAGAGAAGAAAAGACAGGAAAAGCTTGTGGAAGTGATATAAAAAGAAATGAGATACGACAGAATCCGTCCAGGGTGGAGTTGGGGGGTGTTTGAGGCTATCTCAGCCAGCAGAACGTCTCCGTGGCTCTGACTGAAGTGTGGGAGGAGGGATCCTCTGGAGAAGCAATCCTAACCTTAAACATATATAATAATTGATATAAAGTCCATGTAATGGCTGTAATGAAGACATGATGCGATGGAAATCGCAGTAATGACCCCCCTCCCTCCAGGCCCCCCGGGTCAGTCCTGCAGCCCCTGCCACCTCCTCACAGCCCTCATTTGCATCAAACCCCGTAATCCTGGGAGATCCGGACCGGGAGACCAGGCCGCTCATATTTATCACAGCGAGAAATCATGCTGACGGGGAAACGAGCCCTTTGGCCAAAGAGCGCCTGGTTCTGGTCGGAGGAGGCGTTTTAGAGCCAGTCTTCTGCGTGACGGAGTCTCTGATGGAAACAATCAGCACTTCCTTTCACTTTGAAACCACGGTGGTCGTAGAGTGTCGGGGATAGCAACACTGGAATCCTCCACCCAGCCTCAGAGCTGACTGAAACTGTGTCTGGATGTATCTGACCGAGGTCCAGACCGTCGCCCTCATCTGCAGCGTGACTCGGCCTTGAGACGGATGAAGTGTGGCAGTAAATACAAACACAAATGTATTCAAAGCAGTTCTAAATGAAGCCTTTGAATTCCTGTTTGGTGAGACTGGACTATAGAAAAAAAACAAGTTTTCAGATTAAAGGCAGGGTTCTGCTTCTTTTCTCCATTTCACTTTTGTTCTGAATGTCAGCACTTCGTTTACTTCAGGAAAGTGCTGCATGTCATGAGGGAAAACAGCGAAACGAGCCACGTGTCATTTCACTGCTCATCCGACATAAACACAGTAATCTGGAAGTTAGAGGAGGAAGATGCTCTAAAATCTGGATGTTAGAGGAGGAAGATGCTCTATAATCTGATGTTAGAGGAGGAAGATGCTTTATAATCTGATGTTAGAGGAGGAAGATGCTCTATAATCTGGATGTTAGAGGAGGAAGATGCTCTAAAATCTGATGTTAGAGGAGGAAGATGCTCTATAATCTGATGTTAGAGGAGGAAGATGCTCTATAATCTGGATGTTAGAGGAGGAAGATGCTCTAAAATCGGATGTTAGAGGAGGAAGATGCTCTATAATCTGATGTTAGAGGAGGAAGATGCTCTATAATCTGATGTTAGAGGAGGAAGATGCTTTATAATCTGATGTTAGAGGAGGAAGATGCTCTATAATCTGATGTTAGAGGAGGAAGATGCTCTATAATCTGGATGTTAGCGGAGGAAGATGCTCTATAACCTCGATGTTGGTTCTTTTTAAACAGATTTATGAACTGATGATCAGAAGAAGCAGCTGAAGATAAATCAAAGCGCAGACAGTTAATGCTACCGCTCTACCCATCAACCAAAAGTGATGCGTTCAGTGGACAGTGGGAAAACTGATCACTCCTCCTCTTTACTAGCTTAGCTAGCGTAACATTGCTAAAAGTTTTATTTACCTTCTGACCGATCGTCACATTGACTCTGTCTCCAGTTTAATCCAGGATGCCCGCTCACACACCGCAAGATCAGTTAACTACCAGTGACATGCTGTAAACACACACACACACACGCACACACACTCACACACACGCACACACACACACACATGCACACACACACACACACACACACACACACACACACACACACACACACACACTCAACAATCTGCTCAGTTCCAGAAACACAACATTTCCTCACAGCTGCTTCGCTTCACTGTTTGGTTTTCATGTGAAATTAAATATTTGCTTCATCCTTGGTTGCTTGAAGAATGAGGTGGTTCAGGTTTGGTGAATACATGCTAATGCTAATGCTAATGCTAATGCTAAAGCTTCAGCATCAGTGAGGTGCTGAACTGATGACAGTGTGTTATTCTGTGTGTGGTTTTATTACATTTCCAAACAGCACCCACTAGTGGCCCACTACATAAACTACATAATTTCCGTGGAAACAGAAATCATTTTTTATAACGCTGCTGCATGAAGATGAAACGTGGTGGTGTGAACTGATGGAGCTGTGTCCAGACCTGATGGAGGAGAGGGGAGAGTTTGATGGGGGGGGGGGCTCATTGTTACTGTCGCTGCTGATTGCGACATGCTTCCTGCACACATAATCAAATCCTGCAAGACGGTCTCCACCTTCCACATCCTCCTCTCCACCCCTCCTCCCTCCACCTCTCCACCTCCTCCCTCCACCCTCCTCCTCCCTGGCCTTGAATGATTTTGCTGAGTTTCACGTTCCTCTGCTCAGATTTATGTTCTCCTAATGCTGCCTGGGATTTTACGGTTTAACGAGCAGCCATCGCTCCCGTAGCATTCGGCCCGCTTCAGCTGTGCGGCTCCGATCCCATCAGGACGCAGACGAACGAGGAGTCACTTTAACATCCCTGCACGGAAAATGTGTCAAGACTGTCAAACCGCTGAAACACAGAGGGCGCAGTACCTCTTTTGAGCCTGTAGGGGCACTGTTCTTGTTCTCATTACGCCATCCGTCAGCTACGTCAGCAGCAGGTAGACGAGGGAGGACCAATGACAGCCGCCGTTTGGAGATTCTCTAATGAAGTACTCGGTTAAAACCAGGTATCGGTGCTTCTGTAAGTGTCAGACGTCGTTTTGAAAGAAGTTGGACACCACTTCGACCTCATTGAGTCCCAATATTGACTCACTGAGACGATGCTCTGCAGCCTCGCATGTCTCTGCTTCTCTTTCCCGCCTCAGTATTGAGGGAAAACTTTCTGTTATTGACGTATTTGTGCACCTTTTTTCAGCCGGCCAACAGATCAATGTCAGCGGGATTAAACTCACGTCTGAAGGAAGCTTCTGGAAACTGTTTGTGCTTCATCTGTTACTCCTCCTGTCACATTCATCAGTCCAAATCGTTCACACTCTTCCTCTCCCAAACGGTCACACTCATCACTCCCCCCCTTCCCGTTTCTAATCTGCCCCTGTAATTGCCTCCTCGCCTCTCCCAACGTGAAAACACACTACAGTTATTTTGACGCCGCGTCCAGACTGACGAATGGCGTCCTTGCCGGCATCAATCCTGCTGGGAGGGAACATGAATAATGAGCTTCTGCCCCGACGCCGCCGGTTTTCCTGCTGGGAGCGGCGAGCTGCAGGTCGGAGAAGTGCTTCAGCAGTAAACCTGCAGATAAACGCACTAACATGACTGTCGACCGGCGTGCGAAGCTCCTGAAGGCCAGGAAAACATCAGCTGCAGTCAGAACCTGCCCTGATCACTGGGAAATTCCCACCTATTCACAGTTTTGTGAGGCATCATTTTCTCACCATACGCTGATGACATGATGGTTTCAAGACAATCCGTAGATGTCGGTTGAAGGCTATTTTTACTTTAAATGCAACTATATGGTGACTTTTAGCAGAATGCTCCATTGGGAAATACCATTTATGACATTCATGCACCAATTTTTCCACATTTCCAAGTGGGAAATTCCCAGTTTGATCACATTCAGTCTGGTTAAAATTCACATTAAAACTGTTCTCCAACATTATCCAACCGTTGCACTCGTCTCACCTGTCAGACTCAGATTTTCTCATCTGCTGGGGAGCCTGTGACGCAGCCAGCAACTAGGAAATTCCCACTCAGGAAATTCCCACTTCCCAGTTGGGATTGTGGAGCTGACATTTTACTGATACCATTTACGACGTACATGGACCAAGCCTGTGTTGCAGTGAGACGTGCTGCTTGGAGATGGCTGGTCTCATTTCCTAGTTGAGGGTGTTCAGATAACAAAGATGAAAATCTGCAGTTAATCAGAAGCATTATTATTTATCAGGTGTGAGAAGAACGTTTCTTCAGAATTCACTAACAAAGGCCTTGTGGGAAATTCCCAGTTCGACAGTGTACTCTTCCCACTTGCCCACAGTGCTGACTATCTCTACTGTTCCGTTTGTGGAACGACTTGGAATTTTCCTTTTTTCTCAGCTGGAAGGTGTATTTGTTCTACTTGCAGATTGGAATTTCCACACAGTAATACAGTAAAATAAGAAATGTCTCATAAGACAAAAAGCCTTTCTGAGCTGCTCTTAAAGGTTTTTTTTTTTTTTTTTTTTTGATAAAACATTTCATTTAAGAGTCAGAAAGATCAATATCAATTCCAGCGCTGGAGTGTTTGTTCCAGAAAGCGCAGGGCGGCTCGTCTGATTGTCCAGGTGGGGGGAAGGCAGTGCATCCGAGAGGGTTCCTCTTTTAAAGCTCCCTGTGGTTCTCGCCTTCCCCGGGTGCTTTTCCTCCGCTGCCGGCGCCTGAGCTCCACGCAGGTTCACACTTCCAACAAGGTCACCTGATGTGATGAGCGGCGTGTGACGCAGCGCCGTGGGAACAGGCTCACATGCCGAGCTTATTCCGGCGCATGTCGGAGGAAGTGCTGCTTTCTGCCGAGGCCGTGTGGAGAAGAGAGCAGATCTCTGTCAAACCTCCTCTGGCGTCGGAGCAGACGCTCGCAGGAAAAACCCTGAAAGCCTCACCTGAGAGCTGGATCAGCACAGTTTGTCTTCCACTGATCCCAATATTCTGCAGGAAGTCGGTCCAAATGTCCTCCTGAGGGATTTCTTTTAAAAAAATATATCTATTTCTGCACCACCTGTGCAGCAGTTTGCTCGGCGGCTTCGGGGCCGCCGCCAGCGTGAGTCCATAAAGGAGGACAGCGTCTGCAGCTGCATCGGCTCAGCAGAAACACACCGCCGACCACAAACACACCCGTCAGGGTGTGAAGTGAACCCCAAACTGCATTATTAACATCTGGATTTCTGACCCAACGACAGAATTTAGATTTTTAGTATTAGTTCAGCCTTTAGCTGTCATTAGTAATTCAGTCTGAGGTAAAGGAAAGTGGATGTGGACGCTGTAAAAAGTCTTCAAATGACTGTTGCTCGGTGGATCATATCATGGAACTGCAGTCAGGAACTTGGGAACTTACCCAATGGGAAACTTTACTTCCTACTGAGCGTGTGCAGAAGACGTGCTCGGTCGTCAAAGAGAAGACGAGCGTCTCGTTTTCGGAGAGTTTGTCGACAGAAGTCCCTGACTTCACGTGGAACAAACAGTTTTCAGGCGAGGTTGGACCCGTTAGCATGGCGGAGGCACCCAGTCGGGTTTTGGTTTCAGCTCAGACTCTTTCTCCTCCCCGGCCCCTCCCGGCCCCGGTTCTCCTCCAGCGAAGCTTCCCGGCTCCCAGCCTCGTGCAGACCTTCACCCCCACCTCCTCATTTAGCGGCCAGCCGGGGAATGGGGCGGAATCCTCATCAGCTCCCGACCGGAGGCGGGATCGGCCGGCTCATTTGGCAAAGCGATGCAATTAGCGTGTCCGGGTGAGGAGACAAAGGGACGGAGGGTAGCGGAGAGCGGTGATTCCGACGCCGCCCGGGGGGGCGGATTAAGGTGTGGCTGACAGGAGGACAGGTCAGCGGCTTTCACAGGCCGCCGCCAAGACGTGGACGCCGCAACCATTACATGCTCCGTGTGACATGAGATTATTTACCGTGCTTTTCCCCGCTCGGCTGTTAGCGAAACGCTGCGCTGATGGTAATGAGGGGAGCGTGAGTGAGGCTAATGAAGGAATCAGCTATCATTTGCATGTATTTCCCCTCACATTCTATGTTGTGATCCTCTCATTAGTCCTGTTTGATTTAGCTAACGTCCCTCTCAGTGACCCCGGTGTGACCGCAGGCAGGAGGCTGCAGCTTCTCCTCTAATTGTTTCTGTGTTTGAACCCGTGAAGACCTGCAGCTACGCTGAAGCGCTTTAGAAGGGAAAACCGCTCAAATGACATTAAACTGCTTCTCTGCTGCTCTTCTTCTTGATCCTGGGTCGAATGAAAATGTGTTGCGGTGCTCCGAAGCCCCGCCCCCTCTGGCCTGGTCTGGAGTTTCCGCTGCAGCTGTGATTGGCTCATAAGTATATCAGTGAAATCTGGAACAAACCTCGGCTTGAAGGCGTTTCCGTGGCCACCTGGGGATTTCCTCTAACCTGTGACAGGAGGAAGTCCTGCGAAGGAGCGTCTTGTAAAGGCCTAATTGAGCTCTGGCAGGTCGGGATTGGCTGTGAACTGGAGCGAGACGGCGAAGCCAGTGAGGTTTGGTTTTTAGAGCCATTTATGCAGAAATGCACATTAGGGCCCTGATAAAGGGTTAAGTGAAGATCCAGGCCCTGCAGATGCATTTAGTGTCCAATAAGTCTGAGGAATCCAGGCGTGGGACCACTGGCTGCTTTTTACTGCCGTTAAAATATCAGGTTTTTCCGTAATGACTTGTAAATTGGACGACGTATTAGAAAGGACAATCTTTACAGGTAATAAATTGTTCAGATGTCTCCATCTGCCTTTTTTGATATTGAATAATTGAAGAGTGAGAAGAAAAAAAAAAGAAAGCCACACATTAAAAGTTCTCCATCCATGACTGTGACAAACTTCAAAGTCACGCTGAAGGACGTCTGCCTGCAAAAGTTAAGTACCTGCAATTTGGGCCAGACGAGGCCTTTCAGATGTAAAACGTCCCTGAACCGGCGGCGGCGGAAGGTCACTCGGACATGATAAAAGAAAGTGGAGCGCGGCTGCGTTCTGGATGAGCTGACGACCTCCAGAGGTCACGGCTGTAAAGGTCAGCCTCAACCGACGCCGATCCAGCCGGAACCGGACGGAACGTCAGGTTCAGGGTCAGAAACTCACCAGCCTGCGGGGGCTCCATCCTCCCAGCGTCCTGCTGCCGTTCAGACGTCTCAGCTCTTCAACTCATCTGTCACTTCCTAAAGACTCCTTAGTTTCGTGGCCGTTCAAACTATTTTTTTCAAAAGTGAAATTCATGGTCTGCTCTGTTTCCACACCCTACAAGGTTTTGACATTGTGCAGCTTGTAAGCAATTCATTCATGAGCCATATGATTATGACCGTCTGGCTCGGCGGTCCTGAAGGTCCCGCAGACGGTGAGCTCTTCATCCAGAGAGCAGCTCTTCACGTCCACATGACGGCTGAACATTGTCAAAAGACTGATCGTGATCGGATTTGGCTCTGTCAACGAACCCGAGGTTCACAAGCAATGAAAAATATTTTAAAACATCTCTTAATCTGTCATCACAGCTCTTTGATTTTCTCTCCAAAGGCAGTTACGTGTGAGCAAATTCATCGTTCTCTGCTGTTCGGATAACATGGAATTTAATGCAAGACGGAGAGCAAAGGCTGTGATTTACATAACTTTCATGTATGCGATGCAACCGTACTGCCAGCACATGCTGTAAAAATAGGAGCTGCATGAAGCGCTTCCTTCATTTTGTGCCAGAAAATGCAACAAAATGTAACACTGCAGCATAAAGGGCAGCATAAGGTCTTCTGTGGGCCTGGACTGGCTCCAGGACCCGGCGCTGGACATGCTGACGGGTTCACGTGGGTCCTGCATCAGAACACGTGCAGCAGCGAGCCCCGGCTGGCTCTGGTCCTGCCTTTAAACTTCATCAGTAGTCACTACACAGGCTCAGACCCTCAGACCGGTCCTTTGAGAGTTGACGTGTTTCCTGATTCATCCCGAGTGAACAGCAGATGAAGACACAGCCGGCGCCGCCCAGTGGTCTTAATGTTATGGCTTAATGTTAGGACCCAGAGATGGACTGAAGTGGAGTTTCAATGGATCCATAGTTCACCCACCCATCCATCCTCCATCCATCCTCCATCCATCCATCATCATCCTCCATCCATCAGCAGCAGTGAAGGAGTTTTCTCCAAACAAACCAGCAGCGTGCGGCTTTCTTCTCACGTGCGTCTCCAAGACGCCGTCTTCAAACACAGCTCCGGAGCCTCGCCGCCGCCACAGCCGCCACAGCCGCCACAGCCGCCACAGCCCCCCACGAATGATGTCAATTATCCTGCAACAAATGACAGCAATCCACCTGAGAGGCGCTGGCGGCGGCCTGACAGCCCCTCACCCTGCAGATCTGCCGCTTTCTCATGCAAATCTGCTGTGATTCTCCCCGGGCGCCGGATTCCCTCCACGCACAACAGCAGCACATCAAATCAGCAGACGGCGGACGAGAGGCGTCCCTCCAGGAGAGGAGCAGCAGCATGAGTTATGGAGTGGCCAGTGGCGCTCCTGGGATGAGAGGGCGGAGTTACTCTGCTAGTTGTACAGCCTGGACGGACTGCAGTCTGTTGCTGATTCCAGATTCAGTGAGCTTAAACTTACTTCTCACCAGATTTATTTTTGTCAACGTATCCAGTCCAACATCCAATCAGACTAGATTTTCAGCTGTCCCAGAGTGTCCGTCTCTGTTCCCGCCGTGTCCTCCTGACCTCGCAGGCCGTCGGGGTCTTAGCTGGATTCAGAAGCCCACCTCTGCTCGTCCTCGGCGCTTCGTGACTTAACCAGAAAGGCTGAGTGACTTGCTGTTGGAGGAGTGTGTGTGTGTGTGTGTGTGTGTGTGTGTGTGTGTGTGTGTGTGCACCTGGAGGATGTCATTGCGTCTGCCCACTGCACTAACAGGACTACACTCCTAATCCCGGACACGGCTGCTTCTTTTCTATTTGCTGCAAAGCGACATGTGTGACTTCCTTTCTCCCATCAGCCTCTCCGGAGCTGCAGATACGTCCCCGGCTCTGCAGCGTGCAGGCGGCCAGGTGAAAAGAAGCTGTTTGCTCACGGCGGGCGTCTGACCTTGAAGCCGGCAGGTTTCCTCCTCCCTCCTCGCGGACGGAGCGCCCGGCTCCACCGGCTTCGCCTTTCATTTGGCAAACACAGATTTGGGAAATTGATTAAGGAGAATAGACGGTGACGTGCCGAACAGATAAAAGCTACCCCGCGGCATTTTGGGAAAAGATGATTAGAAAGAAAGAAGGAAGGGAGCCCGGCAGTCGTTTCTTCTCCTCCGCTCATCGTTAGCGAAACAGGCGGCGTGTTCTGTGCTCGGCTCGCCGCTCGGCTTTCATCGTTCTTATCAGATGACGTGTCGGGAACAAACGCCGGTTTCATCCAGGGCTTCTTCTTTTTGTTTTTTGGTTTTTTAACACAAGCCTTTTGCATTCTGGGGAAAAATCTCCTTCCCTGTGTTTCTATAAAAAAAAGAGCAGAACAGATGGATTCAGTCAAACTCACCGAGGCAGCGGCGTCCGGCAGGGCGGATTTCACCGACGCTCCGATCCGGCCGAACCGCCGAGTCCATGGTCGGAAAACACATGAAATGGTTCAGCCTCAATGGTTCTCTGTCCAGTCAGTAAATCATCTTCCTCATGCGATATCAGGAGACTTCCTGCTTTTATACCCACATCCAGACTTTCATCTCTTTGCCGACTCGTGTCGTGGAGGATTTCTCCCGTCGCTCCGTCGAACAGCGAGCTGTCGAGTCGAGTCTCCAGCTCGACCAGTTCAAGAAAGAATAAATCCCATTTCTCAGGTTCTGCCTGTGCTCCATCAAATGGCTCCAGACAGCAGTGGCAGTGCTGCAGGTCACCCAGAGCTCCGGGATCGAACCCTTCAGCTGGACTTCTTTCCACCTTCGTCTACAGATTTGAACCTACTCAATGTTTTCGACTTCATGTGCAACCGAACCGTTTCCTGCAGTAATTTTACGACCTCAAAAAAAAAGAAAAAAATAGAACAGTCCTAATTAAGTTCACATTTAGCCCCCCCCCACCCCCCCCCCCCCCCACCCAAAAAAAGGAAAAATAAGCCATTAAAAGTCATTTAGTGGTCGTGCCTTGATAGGCTCACAGCCACCAACCCTGTTTGCTCTAATGACTCGGTAGAATTAGCTAGGCCTAATATTTAAACTGCGCTGCATTTAAATGCAAACTGTTTGCTAATCAGCTGAAGGAAAATTACCTTCCTTAATTACAGCGTATTCAAAATGTTCACTTAGCCCAGAAGGATATAATGATACAGACTTCAATAAATTGGATAATAAAGTTTCCACTTCCTGGAGACCGGCGTTGGCGCTGCCGGTTGGAGAGCGCCTGGCGTGTTGGAGGACCACCCTCCTGGACTCCTCCAGCGAACGGGGGCGGCGGCTCCGGCGCTCTGGATGACTCCCCATAGGCGCCCCATTAAAATGCAAATGCTGCAATTGTGTACAGCTATCTGTAAAATAAAGCAGGCTGCGCCTTCGCTCTGCCTTCCATTATGCTATCAGGATCAAATTATGTGGTGAGAGTGAGGTTTATGCTCCGGAGAGATGAGGAAGATTTATGCCGTTCCCCTGGCTCCAGGTGTTAAAATATCGGCTTTTTCCAGTAAATTTCATTTGAGTAATCCTCGGTTTTTTTGTCAGCTCGGTGCAAGCGGTCTGACACCAACACAGCGACACGCTACAGCAGTACAAAGAACAGGAACACGCTCAAATCACTGTGACCGAGTCCGTCAGATCACGATCAAACTGAAGATTTAATGATGCTTTTGTGAGACCAAGAAGTTCAGAAAGTCTCCTTCTTCTGCTCTGAACAGAGGGCGAGAGCCGCTCTGACTCCCTGCACCCTCTAGTGGTACAAACTGGGTTTACACCACCTGCTTGGCTTGTTGACTTGGGGAGATTTCTGAGCTCTTTCTTGATTTCAACCCAGAACCTGTGAGGTGACAGAGCTAACCGCTGTTCCACCGCGCCGTACTGAAAGATTTGGTATCTACCAGTGTGTCAAACAGTAATCTGTAACTGTAATCCTGAAGACGGTGATGCTGAAGTTTCCACGGACTCATTCGTCCCTCAGATGAAGTAACTTTTAGACGTTCAGTGCTGATCATCCTGCTCAGGGATGTGACTGCTAGCATTAGCTTTCAGAGTGGACGTCTCCCTCCGTTCTCCGTTAGCATTGGTTGAATTAATGATTAGTACTTCATTAAGCTCTGGTTTACTAGAGAAGAAGAGACAAATCAGCCCCGAACTGAGTTCTCCTACACGAAGATCAACCATGTCTGAGGTTAGGTGGCATTAGCTTTAGCCTTTAGCATTAGCCTGCAGCTTCAGCGTGTAGCATTACCCTGCAGCATTAGCCTTTAGCATTAGCGCTGTGGGCGTACTGTTCTCACAGTAGACTCTTTACTCTTGTTTTCCAGAAAGCTGCAGAGTGGTGTGGCTCACTGCACCCCCTGGTGGCACACAGTGGTATTACATATTACGAGACGTGGTTAGCTGGTTTTATTTAACCTGAACATCTAACTCCACTAGAGAACATTCAGAACCAATGATGTTTGAGAAAGGATTCTCTGCCATTCTTTATCAGAATAAAGCTACAAATTGCTCGATAACAGAATAAAAATGTAGAGATCTGTGCTCCTTTTCATTTCTTTGAGGCAGTTGTTTTATTGCATTTTCTCTCTCTGTTTCTGAATTTCTTCTATTTATGTTCGAAATTACAACAGTTCTTTTCTCTCAAATCAATTTTGCCTCTGTGGTATTTCTTAAAACCGACCCAGGGACCCCGACCCGGCGGCACAGGAGCTCTAAACACCGAGCGGGGCGGCGGTAATCTGCGAGGGGGCTGAACTGGTGTGTTTGCTGTAATTACACGAACGTCTCATCCCAAAACGTGGCCATTGATTTATCGATGCTAACAGGCTGTATCTGTCTGAAGGACCAATGCTCTCTCTTCCTGAAGCAATCAGTGCATCAATTTTCCTCCCGATGAGCCTCCACTCAATCTGCCTCCGGGCTCCGATCCGAACCGGGGGAGGTGACCGTGTGGCCGCCGAGGACGTGAGGGGGCTGCCTCCCCATGGCTCTCACAGCAGTTATTTTGGTGGCGTTTACGTAACTCCTCCATCCATCCGTCTCCCGTTTCTCTGCCCTTTCGCCAAAAGACCAGAAACAGTGATGCCAGATTAATTTTGAGGAGATATAAATGTCAGGTTGAGCTCTTTTTGAAAATCAATGAAATATCAGTCCGTCTGCTTTGAATACCAAACATCAGAGAGGAAGCCAGACGCAGAGGAAGGAGAGGGATTGGATTGGATTGGATTTGATTTGGTTCCTGCTGCGTTACAACTTCATGGAACACAAAGACGCTCAAGTTTCACTGGATTAAATTCTTTTGTCAAGTAGAAAAGTAGAACCTCCGCCTCTAACTTTGTTAGCATTAGCATTGCCTGAATGTGTTATCTCCAGATTATAGAGCATCTTCCTCCTCTTACATCAGACTGCAGAGCATCTTCCTGCTGTCTCGGCTCCAGTAACTCCAGGACTTTAGGAGAAACAGTAACTGTAATCAGGCAGTAACTTGACTGGTAGATAAATGTGGGATTTTTCTGCTTTAGTGAGGATTTTAAATGCTTTCATGTGAAGAACTTCACACATCGTAATGCAGGTTAAATCGAATGATAATTTCAAAGCGGTGTTTGACAGGATTGTGCGGACTTAGTGAGTTCTCTGGGTTTTTCGCTGCTCTCTGTGAGTGAGTGGATGCGTTCCTCCCTGGAGAGGATCTCTTTCTTCTCCGCCGGCTCGTGTGTGGGTGGAGATCCCCGGGGAGAGCTAGTTTTACTCGGAGCTGTCCGATTTGAAACAGGAGTTCCTCGAGGGGGAACGGGGGAGATCATCAGAGCACTGACACCACCCCTTCTCTGAATTTAATCTCTGGCTGTCGATTCCTTGATGGGAGCCGGGCTGCCCACTCGGTGCGCCGTAATGGCGGCGGCCTCGCCGTCTCCTGCTGCGGCGAGTTGTAGCAGCCTCCTTTTCCTTGATCCGACTAATCGCTAACAGTCGTCCGTTGCTCCCTGATCTTTGCAGATCGACCCTGAACTGCGGCTGTAATCGGCGCTGGAAACGTCAGCGGCTAGGTTGCGGCGGCGGCCGAGGATTTTCCCTCCCGCCTGCGTCTCTTGGCAGGTCTGAGCTCCGCTCGCCTGATCACATAAATTGGACAGTGGCTACTTCCCCCGATCGGCTCCCCGGAAAGGTTCCGGCTCACCCGAGGGCCGTCTGCACTGATGGGAAAACTACTTAGAATAATCGTCCAGCGGAAGGGCGATTCCCAGTGTGTGTTTGTGTGTGTGTGTGTGTGTGTGTGTGTGTGTGTGTCACAGTCCATGTCCAACACGTGTTCACCTCCGGCGCTGCCTTGTTATCACAGCACCCGAAGGCCGGACCAGATTTATCTGCAGCAAGCGAACATTTCAATATTTTTTAGCTTTGCAAGCAGCAACAGGCCGTTATTTTCTCTCCTGATCTGTAAACGTGCAGACTGTCGAGTCGTCCGTGAAATCCGACCCACCGCCGCCGTCTGGATCCGGTGTCAGCAGCAGAAATCCGTCCTGCGCCGTGGTTAGAGCTGCTTCACCGGCGGACAGCACCGGTCTTCTCAGCAAAAACAAAGGAAAAACACTGAACTCTCGTTGCGTCTTGGGTGTCGATTGAAAACGGTTCCCGATGCGAAGGTTCTCGAAATCACTCAAACTCCGGGGAAACCTGGGAAGACCCGGTTTAAACAGAAACACGCCTCCGCTGCCACCGTCTCAGTGGAAACAGGTCAGGGTACGACTCCTCGAAAACACTTCGTGTCCATGGAAACGGTGCGAAAACACAATAGTTCATAAACGCTCCGTCTCCATGGAAACGGTAATAAAATGCTTCTGCTTTTAGATGCTCCAGTCTCTGTCTACACAAGGAAAAGGCAGCTTTTCTGAAATGCTACTGCTTCAGTCAGACTGGCATGACTCCCAGTCCAGATTCTCCTGGTCCTGGTCCCAGTCCAGGTTCTCCCAGTCCTGGTCCTGGTCCTGGTCCTGGTCCTGGTCCTGGTCCTGGTCCCGGTCCCAGTCCAGGTTCTCCTGGACTGGTTAGTTTTAGAGTTGACAGTCCACGCCACAAGTGGAGTGTCGTGGTCTGTGACTTGGTTCTCAGCAGAACGCCACTTGACAGGTTCTTATCGTTTGAGTCACTGAGGTTTTGCTGGAGTTGCAAACTCAAAACTGATCAACTAAAAAAGCTCCTTTTGCAGAAATGATGAGGAAGTTTGAGGAACTGAACTCGAGTTGTGTGCAGCTGAAAGACTGAAAGAGAGCCGGTTAATGAAAAAGTGGTGACCAACCAGCGGTGATCGGTAATGAGAAGAAGAGCTAGCTGCAGCCTGAAGCACTCTGTTCTAGTCCATTTCTCTTTGCATTTAATCAAGAGGCGCACGTCTGCCGGGTAAGACAGTACAGGACATTCACTGAAAGCGTCCGTCAGCTGATGAGCTGGGAGGTTCTCCTCTACGCAGGTGTCGTCCAGTCGTTTGCGTCTCCTGTGCTTCATCAGCGGAGCGTGAAGCAACAAGCTATCGGTTGCTGGATCGTAGGTTTGAACCTGAATGTGCTGGACGGAGGCAGGGAAGCGGTGTTTTGTCTGTGGTCTGCATTTGGCTGCCAGGCGCGTGAGAACGGGCGGCGGCGGATCGGCGGCGACAGATGCGGCGGCTGATTGCCTGCGTTGCCCCCGGTCCTCGCCCAGATTGCACAGCAGCGTGGAATTTCCAGAGGAGGACTTTGTAAACCCCTCGACTGCTTTTAAAGAAAAGACCCCCAGCAAAAAGCTTTTCCGGCACACAAGCGCCGTTTTAAGGCCTGTAATTGAGTTTTGCAGTAAGAGGTGAGAATCCAGACGAGGCGAGTCGGAGCACGACTCACACTCAGACTTCAAACGTCTCCAAACTCTTTCTGCTACACTGTCATTAAGCTGTCTCGATGTTGATGTTTCCCTCCCTCTGACTGGAAACTGCATATAAAGGAACCGTTGTGCCATGCAGTGAACAAAAGAAATGTTTCCCTCTTCTTTACCCAAACAAAACCCTCAACGTTCCACCGTTCCTTCTTTAACAGCGGCCGAGTACGTTCAGTTTCTTCTGTTTTATGAACGTCTTGAAGTCTTCGAGCCGTCCGGATTCTTTGATCTTCGCCAACAGTTCCCTCGGTGCTCGTAAAGACTTCAGAGCAGCGTTCTTTAATTGTTGTTCGCACAGATATTTGATGGCCTGGAGCTTTTCCAGAGACGAACACGGAGTCGTCAGTGTGTCTGAATGCAGATCATGTCTGATCCAAGCCTCGTGTCTGGATCAGTCTGGAACACTTTGGATTGGCTGGTTTGATTTTGGAAACATTGCCACTCGTTCTTCTGCGTCTGGGGTTCAAACCGTGGTTCCTCACACTCAAGGTCAAGACTCGATTTGACTGGTCCGCCTCACTAAACTGTGTTTGACACGTCTGCCTTAAAGCTCGTGTCCGGAGTTTTGAAAGAATGAGAGTTTTTTTTAATCCAATGTCTGGAGGCTCCGCCCTCCCTCTGCTTTCATGAGCGACCAAGCCACGCCCCTTTACTTGTGAACGCGCATTACCTGTGGGATGAAAATGAGAGCCTCTGAGTCCTACAGCATCCTCCATGTTGAGCTGTTCACGGTGGATGTTCAGCAGACAGTGGATATATCCGAGGTAAGCGCGGCGGCTGCTGCAGAGCTAACTCTCCTCTGCTGGGCGAGCGGCCGTGCTCTCTGGCTGCTCCACATGTTGACTGACAGCACGACAAGGCGGAAGCTCGAAGTCTATTGGCTGACGCTGACCGGCGCTTTTTCGGATAACATGGGGGTCTATGAGACGAAGGCGGGGCTCATAAATAAACTTTTATATTGCTTTATGCTAATATTATATTGTAGTATCGAACCAGACGGACACATTTAAGCTCTGTTAAAAAATGATACGTACATTGGAAACGAACGGAAACTCCAGACACCAGCTTTAAAGTGTCCTAGAACCAAAAGTAGGAAGCAGGAGAGTAGTGAAAGCACCAGGATGGGGGAGGGATGGCACGAACAAAGCCCTGAACCTGAGATCTGTGGAGGGTGGGTGAGCTGTTTTCCTGCTGTCCTTCTGTCTCCCCGTCTGAACTGTGTCATGAGGCTGAGTCCTCAGTCCTCCTGAGCTGCTCATCAAGCATGGCTTCTCACCAGAAATGAGTCAGTCGGGGTTTCCTCTGAAGAGTACCTGGTTGGTTGAGTCCTCTCCGTTCACTGGTGGAAGGCTGAGTCCTGACTGAGTCCTGACCGAGTCCTGACCGAGTCCTGACCGAGTCCTGACCGAGTCCAGACCGAGTCCTGACCAAGTCCAGACCGAGTCTAGACCCAGCCCAGACCAGACCCAGTCCTGACCCAGTCCTGACCCAGTCCTGGCTGAGTCCTCTCCGTCCCTCTGTTCGCTGGTTGGTCCGACCCTGGTAACGAGCGCCGGGTGTTTTGGCAGCGTGGGGCGTCCCTCGGCCCTCTGAACTCGGTGACGCTGGGCGCTGTGGTCTTGACAGCGCTGTGCGGCCCTCATATGGTCTCTGACACCCTTCTGGTCTGGAGGCCGTGGTGATGAGTGCACTGTGGGAGCTCTTCCTCTTCCTCTTCCTCTTCCTCTTGCTGGGGCCGTGTTGATGTGGAGTCAGCAGAGCGTCTCAGGAGCCATCGGGCACTCGCCATCCAGATCCAGTTGTGCAGCCAGACCATTAAAAAACACATCTTTAAGTGATAAGCATGAGTTGTTGGGGTTGGGTTTGTCGCTGGTGCTCAGCGCTCGTTACAGCAGGATGTCTGCGCTGCGTTTCACATCAGCTGTCAGACTTGTCAAAATGTCAAAACCTCGTGGCAATTACCGCGACATCTTCATTTTTACATTGTTGATTGATCAGCTTTGGTTTTGGCGCAGTACTTGGAGCTTCTACGCAGAGCCTCGCTCAGTGTTTTCATTCCGCTGCAGCTCAGAATACCGTGCAAACGGAGAAATGCATCACTTCGTATGGATGGCTGTGGAGCGAGGAACCTCCTCACACAGACTCCCAAATGTGTTCCTGGAAACAAAGCCTCACAGACTTTGTCAGGCTTTCTGTACCCTCTAATTGGCTGATCAGACAGCTTTCAAAGTCTGAGCTCTTGCTTTGCTGCAGTGCAGGAGACTGCTTTCACTTTGGGTTTGACTGAAGTTTCACAGCAGCTCCACATGAAACCAAATCCAAAAACAATTTTACATTCACAAATTTCATTAGTATTTTTTTTTATTATTCTTATCTGATCAAATTTCGAGCTGTCGGGATGTGAAGACAAAAGACTCAAACAGAGACCAGGTCCAAACAGAAGGTCAGGAATCTCTGATGGAGTGCCAAAAGCAGCAGAAAACAGCTGACTGGACAGACCAAGCAGATGGACAGCAGACGGAGACGTCGCAGTAAGGTTAGCCAGAGTCTGAGAGGGAGTGTCTCCGCAAAATCACACACTGACCCTGACGGGAACGCAGTTCAGGGAACGACGGCAGGCGGAGCAACCCGGGTGGGTCTGGAGACGTCAAGGGAACAGGACCAAGACTTCAGGGGACTGTGAAAGAGTCAAGATCAAAGCCAGAGCGTCCCAGGACACCCAGGTGCAGTAGTCCTCGATGGCGGTCTTGAGACCGGTCTGGAGTACTTGGAGTACTGCCAGAACTCATGCCATCTGTTTGCTGCTTTGCGTGACTGTGAGTGTTTGCTGAATCCTCTGAGTCGCGCTGTCTCCTTCCTCACAGCCTGGACAGATTTCATTGTAGAAACGGCGTCTCCAGGGGTTTTGACAGATGTTCTATCAGTTTAATGTCCAGAAAGTGTTCCGCAGAGCGATGCCCGGACGGGCTCCTCCGCCTCCGGCTGCTTCTTCCTGCCGTCGGCGTCTCAACAGTTTGCCCGATTCAACCTGTGCACGATGGAAGACCGCAAGCCGACCTTACCCAGCCCCCGGTAAACATGCAGGAAGGGCTGATCAGAAAGACTCCATCAGATCTACTGTGTCCAAACAACAGCGGGGAAATTTCTCAGCTCCGGTTTATAGATTTTAAATAAAGAACTGTGGAAAGTAGACTTCAGTTATGGAGCATAGAAGCATTTATATTCCTTCCACTGCAAACTTCTCCAAGCACTTTACTGCTCGTCTCACACACACACAGACACACACACACACACACACACACACACACACACACACACACACACACACACACACACACACACACTAATGGTGACAGCTGCAATGCAAGGTGTTTAATCTCCGCCGGGGGCAGTTTGGGGTTCAGTGACTTGCCTGAGGACACTTCAATACATCGTCAGGGCATGATGGGGGATCAAACCATCAACCTTGTGATCTGAAGACGACCTGCTCCGCCCACTGTGCCACAGCCGTCCGTCACTGCCAGTCCTACTGGCTTTAACCTGTGCTGGCCGAAGGGCTTCGGTTAAATACTGCTCCTGTTGACTCCTCATCTTTATCTGAACATACTTTCTAAGATTCTAACGGATTTAAACATTTTAAGCAAAAATGCATAATTTTTAAAGTTCTTTTCAGAAAAGTTTTGCTTTTACATGGCAGCGTTTTGAAAATGATGTCAGTTTCCATGGAAACGACAGACACAGTAAGGGAGCTGGCACGCTGGGCCAGGAGTCGATGCTGTTAATCAAACGTACTGGTTTTGACCGTCTGGCTGAAGGACAGCTGCAGCGGACGTCCGAAACCCGTTTCTCCTGAAACGTGGCTCGAAGCGCTGAGCTGAGAACGGAACCTCATGTCACAGGACACACTGAAGGCCTGAATTCACCACAGACCCAGGTCTGCACTCAGGCTGAATTATGCATGCCTCCACGCAGCGGAGTCTGTTGTGTCTGCAGCAGTGTGAGTGGTAAAGCCGTCTGCAAAGTGGAGCTAATGGAGCCTCTCTCTCCAGACGGGGGGGGGGAAGGGGGGGACAGTTGGGGACGGGGGGGGACAGAGGGGACAGGGGGGACAGGGGGGACAAGGAGGACGGGGGGGAGCTGCTTTGGAGAGGCTGCCATGCAAACCGGAGTGCTGCTAATGCCTCCGAGACCTTCCACTGCTGACATTTCACTTGTTTATTTACGGTCGTGCCGTCATGTGCGTCGCTGACGGGAGGACGGCGCGGCCCGGCTGCGTCCGTCAGGACGGCGCTCACCAGCGGCGGCGGCCCGTTGTCACGGCGGCCGCCCTCAGATGTTTGTTTGCAGCGTCCTGCTCGCCTGCCGAACGCCAAGTGCAGGAGTCCAATCTGTCAGCGGCCGGCGGGGAAATGAGGGAAGGCGTCGATCAGTCTGTGAAGGAATCCTGGTACAATCGCTGGCTGGTGACGTCTCCACGACAACGGGACGATCAAGAAATGTGACTTCAAAACAAAACCACGTCTTCCTGGAAGCCCTAAATCCACGAGCCTTAAGGCTTTGATGGGAGGATTTCCTCCCCTTCAGTCTTCCTCTTCTTCGGTCTGAAGTACAGTCAGAACGAGTGTTTCACTAGCAGCACCTCAAGAACACCAAACTCCCGGAAGAATCGCAGGATTTGAACCTTTCATCAGAGAAATAACTCCCACATTCCTCCCTCTGTTTTCCAAACCAGTGATTCTGATGAAGCTCAGTCGGTTTTCTAGAAGTCACTGAGAGACCTTTGTGAGTTGGAGGAGCAGAAGAAGTCATGTTTTCTCCCGTTTCCATGGAGTCGGAACATTTTCAAAAAGTTCCACCGAGGAAGACATTTTCAGCACCGCTGTCACGGCAACCATTGTTACCTCTGTTGACAAAGACGAGGACAAAAAATATTTGTGAATGAACCTCTTTGCCGGGGAAAAGGTTGGTCCTCCAGCGTCGCTGATGAGCGTCCACGCTCTGCCTGGCAGCTCCTCGCCACGCCTGGCAGCTCCTCGCCACGCCTGGCAGCTCCTCGCCACGCCTGGCAGCTCCTCGCCACGCCTGGCTTTCTGCTTCTCCGTGCTCTCCAGGCCTCGAGGCGTCGGCTCGCCGGGACGTTCAGCAGCAGAGAGCCGGAAGCGTTTTATCGCCCTGTACCTGATTTCACGCTCCCTGCTGGGCTTTTATCATTTTAATGATCAATACCACTGATTCAGAGCGGACTGCTCACACATGTGGCTTCGCAGGCCTCCCCGGTGGCGCTCGATGTTTCAGAAAAGAGCTGAACAATCAGCCCATCGATTGGACAAAGCGAGCATTGATCGCCTCGCCGCGGCGTGCAGCTGCACTGTCGCTCAGACGCTTCGCCGTGGAGGAGGCCGTCATGGCGTTCCCGCCACTCGCCCAGCGCGGTTCCCAGAAAGACCTGGACCTGCAGCAGACCACGGATCCCCGTGTGTTCACAGCTTCACACTTAAGAAAGTCAACAGGATCATCTAAAGCTGCATTTTCCTCCGTTTCCATGGAGACGCAGTCATAGAGTTTCCGAAAAGTTGTGTTTTCACAAACACTACTGAAGTTTTCACTTTTTTAAAATGTGTCTTCGGAGTTGAACCATCTTCAGTTTTACAAACTTTCTTGAATCTGTGTTCAATCTCCAACTTTTGGGGTTTTTTTTATTGTTTTTTGCTGAACTCCACTCCGACATGCTGATTCGTCTCCTCCACCGACACACCTCGCCTGCCTGGTTTTGTCTCATCATTGTGTCGACTGAAAGCAAACAGCGTTTCCAGGAGATGGTTTAAAACAGCTTTAAAACACACACGGAGCCTTATTGGACGCTGCTGTTTGCATGTGATGCCGCTCACCGTGTCGTTCCTGTTCAGGAAAGCGTTTGTCTCAGAGTTCAGCTCGCCGTGGAGAGAAAGTTGCCAGAACCCTCACAGAAAGGGAAGCAGAAGAGGAGGGAGCCGCTCTCTAACTGCGGTATTGATGGTTGGAACGTTCCACCGCGGCGTTAGATGTTTCTGTAATTATCTGTTTTACTCGTCTTTTCCGACTCAATGTGACTTTTCTCTTTGTATTAATTAAAGAGCACAGTGAGCCGCAACAAAGCACGACCAAAGAAAAACCTGCAGAAAGCTAGTGTAAGAAAATGTGCTGGTGTTCATAATGAGGTGTGCTCTGCTGGTGGCGCCGCCGCTGCCGTACTTTTATTTATCGCAGTGCTGCGTTCATCCTTTTTTACATTCAGGGAATAAATCAGCCCAGCGTGGGGCGGCCGGCAGCTGCACCACCCATTCCTAATCCGCTCCGTGATATTTCCTGGGTCCACATGTCCTGGGTCTCACTGGAGGACGGTGGCAGGTTGAGTCCAGCTGCACGTCGGCGTCCACGAGACCTCCGAGCCGCCGGCGGCGGACTCATGGCTCAAATCGTTGTACCGGTTCTGTGTGTTATGTTTCAATCTTTCACTGGCCTTCAGAACCTCACAGTTCTGATCAATGGGAGGAAGGAAGTCCACAGCATCGCAGTGTCTGATGGGTAGAAAGAGGAAGAGAGGAAATACATGTTCTCAGAGGAAAATGTAGCATGAGACAAAACAGTTTGGTACCTGATTTACCATAATACGGCTCTTTAAAGTCTTGGTTTAGAGGTGTTCTGGTCTTGGTCTTGGTCTGGAGATGTTATGGTCCTGGTCTGAGGATGTTCTGGTCTCGGTTTTGGTCTTGGTCTGTTCTGGTCTTGGTCTGGGGATGCTCTGGTCTTGGTCCTCGCTCGGTCTCGGTTTTGGTGATCTTGACTACAACACTGCTGGAACATCTGACCCTCTTTCCGCCGGCTGCATCTCGTCCTCCACCACATGGGTCTGTGGAGACTTTTAATTTTTGTAATTATTTCTGTTTAATGTTAATATACTGAAAGACTGACAGACGAGGGCTACCATACTGCAGATGGACACCAGGCATCATGGGTATTATCGTTGGTGTTCAGTCACCGTTCAGCTGATTTCACCACGATGCTGATTGTGGTGCTTTGTGCCACAAGAAAAACACAATTTCCAGTGTTTGTAAAAGAGAAGAAGACATCGTCTGCTTAGTAAATATGATCAAATCGTAGAAGTCTTGAACAAACTTTGATCGTTCACAGGAAGTCGTTCTTCATTCTGTGTCGGCTGTTTGGTAGCTTGAAGGATAAATGAGGAAAAGTGGAGACAGGGCGACGAAGCCACCTGTCGGATTAACAGCAGAAAACCTGGAAGCGCTCAGTTGAGTTGTTCAAAGGCAGGAATTCATCGCAGCAGTCGTTAGTGGGGGACTGATGCTCTGTGGAAGTTTCCAGTCATCCTCCATAAGCGGGGGTAATAAAAGCGGAGTGTACAGGTGTGTGTTGGTTGGCAGGCGCCGCCGTCTCGCGGCGTGCCAGCTAGCCCGAGGGCTCGGAGTACACTCATAATGCAATTGTGTTTTGGCTGCCGAACAGAACGAGAGCTGGCAAATACCTGAATGCTCAGATGTGTCTCCACTCCAGGTGAAGTGCTGTATTAATTAGCTGCAGAGCAGGCTGGGAAAAAAAACATTTCAGCTTCTCTTTCTAGTCCAGCCAGAATGATTCCAGGAGCTTTTCTCTGTATCCACTGTTCACCTGCAGCTCCTCACAGTTTGGTAAAGTCCAGGCAGAAGGAAAGCAGACAAGAAGGAAAAGTTGCTTAAAGCTGCAGAGCAAAGCTTTGAGTTGGACCCATAGTTTAATGGGACTAATGGATCATTAAACTGAAATAAACATGAACACTTTGCAGAAAATGGAACGGAATAAAGACAAAATCCTAGAAACCCAACAGAAATCTGACGAATCCATCAGAGATCAAACACAGAGGACACAATTCAGAGAAATCAGTCAGATTGAAGTGAAATATAAATAGCAAATAAAAATCACAAAGCTTTAACCCTAATCCTGCAATTAACCACAATCAAAACATTAATGTGTATTTGGTCTTTGTAATTAATGTGATTAACTCTGACAGCCCGACTTAAATATCATGCACACTCCGGTTCAGGCACATCCAGATTTTAACAGAGGTCGATAAAACAGACGCATCAGATCTCTGGTCCGCTTCTGTCTGTCTGTTCACAGCAGCAACAGCGTGAAAACCACACCGTTTTCAGTGTTTCTGCCGTTTCCGTGGAAACGAACATTGTTTCTGATAGGTTGCCGTGGAAACGCAAAACTTTTCTGAAATAAAAATGACTTGAAGCCACGATCTGACAGATTGACCTCAAAACTTAAACCTGTGTTTAAGACGGTGGCAGACGCTAAACGATGCTACATGATGCTACATGATGCTACATGATGCTACATGATGCTACATGATGCTACATGATGCTACTTGATGCTACATGATGCTACATGATGCTACTTGATGCTACTTGATGCTACATGATGCTACATGATGCTACTTGATGCTACTTGATGCTGCCCAGCACTGAATCCTCTCCAGCTGCAGATGTCCTTGGGTCTGGTGAGTCTGTGCCCTGCTCTCCTCCAGTCTCTTGTCCTCCTGCGGGTCCGTCCACGGCGGGACGGTCGACTCGTGATCTGACGCGGCGGCGAGCTGAAGATGACTCCTCACAGTGGGATTGGAAATGTGGGGTAAAGTTTGTGGCTGCTCTGCCCGCAGGCCCGTCCTCCTCAAACATCTTCAGTGAACAGGCGTTAAGAGGCCGTTACAGACGGATTAAAGAGCCGCAGCTGTGATCTGATTCGGAACCGGTTGCATATTTTATTTATTAACAGTGAGATGAAATTACGACGTGTGGCGGCGCTTGACATGATTTCTGATCTGGGACCGGCGTCATAAATGGGTCACGAGGACGAGGAAGAGGAAGAGGAAGAGGAAGAGGCGGTGAATAAACCAAACTGTGGAGAACAGTGAGGAAGAGGAGGAGGAGGAAGAAGAGGAGGAGGAAGAGGAGGAGGAGTGTTGTAAAGATTTACTGAGTACCTTGGTTGCCGTGGTGACGTGGTTCCTTCCCAGCCCTCCGTCTGGTCCTTGCTGAGTGTTGACTAGAAGATAAAATTAGGTGAAAAATGTTCTAATCTGGACGTCTTGAAGCCAACAAACTCAAATCTGTGTGAAAGTCAGATTTCCAGACAACAGAAGCTCCAAATGAAGCCCGAGGCGGATCGAAGCGCAGCAGAACTGGGTTCAGTTCAGGCACTGTGAATGAGAGGAGGCCAGTCCCTGAAGAACCACGGGTCAGCTGGCAGGAGCGCTGGTCTGACTGTCCAGACACTGAGCATGGGCAGAAGTACTGGCTACTGGAGACCAGGACCAGGACCAGGACCAGGACCAGGACCAGGACCAGGAGAATATGGACTGGGAAAAGTTGTGTTTTCAGTGACTCTGAGCATCGTTGTCATGGAGACGGACTCTAAAACACAGTTTAGCTCCAGGTTTGATGTCCTTGAGAGGAAGGTTGAGTCCTGTGCTCAGAGCCGGTCGGACATGTGAAGGAACCTTCTCTCACGTCGGAGTTGAAGTGCAGGTCAGGGTTTGTTGTCATGAGTTTGCATGTTCTCCCTGGGCGAGTGCAGCTTTTCTTCAGACCCTTCCATCCTTCAGTCAGCTGTTGAGCTTTACTGGCTTTCAGGGCAGCTGTTTGGACGGAGGACATGTTGTGTTTTTCTGTGTGGAGTTTGCATGTTTCTTGTGTGCACTGGAAAAACTGCAGCACTGTGGAGAGACGTTCCACAGCTTCCTGTCCACTGGGTTCTGAAGTCTTTGTGGACTGGCTGTGTTTGCGGCTCGGAGGACCTCGGCGCCTCACGGCGTGCCTGGTTATTTGAGAGCCTGTCGAGCAGATTGGGTAACTCCAAGGAGACCAAACAGCGAGCGGAGAAATGTGGCCTGGAATGTGTTGACGGCGGCGGCCCTGCTTAGCAGTCCGCCGGCCGCTCCGGTCTGGGAGGTGTTGCCATGGCAGGAGGCGTCTGTGTGGAATGAGTAAGTGAAGGCTCCGTCTGCCGCCTCTCCCCTTTCTTCTCGCCGTCCCAGAGTCTGGCCGTGCGTCACTGCAGCCCGCCGCCGCACGCCGCGTCCATTTCAGATGCTCTTTCATTAATCAGCATTAACGCCGAGCCGCCGGGAGCCCGATTCATGTGGCGCTCCCCCGGGCGCCGCTTCATCCCCAAAAAGAAGCCGAGGCCAGCCTGATTAAAAACGCCGCTTCTGTTCGCCCTGATGAATATGGAGTGGCTTTTATGAGCTGCTGGGGAGCGTGGGTAATCAATACCGACGCCAGTGTTGCTCATCTGATCCTCGGCAGAACGCAGACTGGAGAGGGTTCGGCGTGTTTCCACTGATCCACCAGCAAGTGGGTCACCTCGTTTAGCGAGCGTCGGAGGGCGCTGCTGTTCAAACACCCGTCGGGGCGCGTTCTTAAACGCTCAGCGTTTCCGTTTCATCTGCTCGTGACGCGCCGCATCCCATAATTACCGCGTTCTCTCCGACGAGGAGGATTTGATCAAAGAGCCAAATAAGAGCCGCAATAACAAGAAACAAAGCTTCCAGTGGGAAACGCGTCCGTGAGGGCAGGATTTCTACCACGTGGTCGGCAGAGGACCGGCTTCAGAAAACAGTCACGTCTACACGGCAGCGTTTTCAAAACGATGTTTGTCTCCATGGCAACGACAGACACGTTGTGCCACTAGTTGATTCAGTTAGTTGCTTACCCCTGTTTCCACGGAGACGGAGTCGGGCCTCCTCTGAAAAGTTGGCTTTGCCTCATGGAGAGCCGGTTCAGCAGCAGAAACATCCAGAATGGCGGCGGCGCCGCAGAAACAGGGACCTGAGTGTGAGCCGGGCGCCGGTTCTGCTTGAAGAGCGGCGGAAACGGCGGCGGCTGAAAGTCACAAACTAACTGAGCGGCCAGAGCGCGGGGCGCAGGTTAGCGTAGGAAATGGAAATACCTTCAGAGATTTTTATCTGTCAGAGAAGCAAATGAAGGGACGAGAGAGATGCTGCCTGGGCCTCAAACGTGGATCACAGGGACGGCGGAGGGGAAATTCGATTTGGGTAATGCTTTCGGGGAGGGCTGGTCCCGGACGGGCTGCTGCTTGTTTGTGTGGAGACACACTGATCTCATGGCTGAAGAGCAAAAACAAGCATGTCTTCCTGTAAACAAGGCAAAATGCCTCCCATCCCCCGGGTGGCGTCTGCAGCACAGCAGCAGTTGGCGCTCGCACTTTCATCATCGGAGTGATCAACTTCTGACCCAAACTCTCATTTCAGCCCTGTTTGGAGCATTCAGAGGATTTTCCCAGCAGCTGGGAGACGGCATTAACCTGATAGGAGCCGTATCGGAGGCCGGCGCAGACCACCAAGACGTGAATAATTCATCTCTGCTCTTACCGCTCATGAAAACGAGACCGACGGATCAATACAGTCTGTCGGCTCTGCGTGACTCCAGGAATGGCTCAGGTCCATCAGGAGGCGGTTTAGTGGTTCAGGAGTGGCTCTAGATCCACCGGGAGGTGGTTTAGTGGTTCAGGAGTGGCTCTAGATCCACCGGGAGGCGGTTTAGTGGTTCAGGAGTGGCTCTAGATCCACCGGGAGGTGGTTTAGTGGTTCAGGAGTGGCTCTAGATCCACCGGGAGGTGGTTTAGTGGTTCAGGAGTGGCTCTAGATCCACCGGGAGGCGGTTTAGTGGTTCAGGAGTGGCTCTAGATCCACCGGGAGGCGGTTTAGTGGTTCAGGAGTGGCTCTAGATCCACCGGGAGGCGGTTTAGTGGTTCAGGAGTGGCTCTAGATCCACCGGGAGGTGGTTTAGTGGTTCAGGAGTGGCTCTAGATCCACCGGGAGGCGGTTTAGTGGTTCAGGAGTGGCTCTAGATCCACCGGGAGGTGGTTTAGTGGTTCAGGAGTGGCTCTAGATCCATCGGGAGGCGGTTTAGTGGTTCAGGAGTGGCTCTAGATCCACCGGGAGGCGGTTTAGTGGTTCAGGAGTGGCTCTAGATCCACCGGGAGGTGGTTTAGTGGTTCAGGAGTGGCTCTAGATCCACTGGGAAGCGGTTCAGGGATGCCTCAGGCATCCAGAATCACCAGATCCACAGACGGTGCAGGAAGTAGCTCCTGTCGCTCCTTTTGTTTGGGAGCCGTTTGTTTTTCAGCCAGCGGGCGCCAAGGGGAATTCTGGGTAAAGTCACCCAGGACAGCTGCTGCCAGCCGAGCAGCTTTGTTATCCGGCTGATTGAAAATGTCAGATTATGTGAGGTTGATTCCAAAACGCTCCTGGTTGCAGGTTGCAATGCTGTCGAGGTGCAGCTTCACACACACACACACACACACACACACACGCACAGTCTTGTATTTCTATCCTTGTGGGGACCGTCCATTGACTCCCATTCATGTCTAGCCCCTAACCCTGACCCTTACCCTAACCCTAACCCACACCACAATAAAGCCTAACCCTAAAGAAATGTTTTTGCACTTTTACTTTTTTCAGTAACAACAACATGGTCAAGAAAACACTGTTTCTCCTACTTAGGACCAGAAAAAGGTCCCACAAGGCACGTCGTTTCACGTTTTGCTATCCTTGTGGGGACATTTGGCCCCGACAAGGATAGAAATACAAGAACACACACACACACACACACACACACACACACACACACACACACACAGTGAAAAACAACAAATCTGATTAGAAAATCTGCAGAGTCTCTTACTAAAACTGACATAAATGAATTTTAACTGCTTGTAATTTGACACCAGCTTCATGACCTTGTTGACCGATTCGATTCAATTTGATTTGATCAGATTTTATTGGATTAGATTAGATTAGATCAGATTGGATTGGATTAGATTAGATTGGATCTCATTGTTCTATTGTTGTTTCCTGTTGTTTCAGTGAAATAATTGTTTTTGTTTATTTTCAATTATCATTCAAATGATGTTTATAACCGTGAACACAGCTTAATTACAAAAGCAAAAACCTGTAATTTAACAGCAATGATGACACAGAAAGGTTGAGATTAACGAGGAATCCAACCTACAACCTACAACCATATGTAAGTTAAAAGTATCATACAAGTCAGAGAAACTAATGAAAACAAACTTGCATTGAAGAAGAAAGTATTTCCATCCTGACAGCTTCACACACAGTGTGTGTGTGTGTGTGTGTGTGTGTGTGTGTGTGTGTGTTCCAGATCTCCTCGGGCTCAGCGCTGCTCTGCGGCTCCTCTGGGTTTGCAGACGAGCGTCGCTGCTGTGAAACAGTGATTTATGAACACGGAGTCTTGTGCTCTCCTTCAATATTTATCATCTGAACATTTGTTCTTCGATGTGGATCGTGTGACGATAATACGGCGAAATACGTGGACATTAAACTTTAAAGCGGCGTACACAGCATTGCACTCCAGATGTGGCCTGCGGGTCTTCTGCTGGTGAGACGACTCCAGCGCCGGATCCAGAGCCGAGTGTGTGTGTTCCCCTCTCTGTGTGTTCCAGAGCAGAGTGTGTGTGTTCCCCTCTCAGACGCAGCAGCTGCGTTCTGGAAGCCGGGCAGTCTGGATGCGTTTTGGGTTTGGGTTTGGGTTCACTCGCCGCGCCGCTCGCAGTCTGTAGGAAGAACGTCCACGCTGTGGTTCTGTCTCCAGTCCTACACAGCTGATAGCATAGATGCTACATGTGAGCCGGATGATTCTGTCGGTTCTGCTGTGTAGAGTCCTGCTGGTTCTGATCCAGTGGTTCCGTTGTTTGAGCCTCGGTCGGTTCTGATCGGTTGGTTCCGCTGTGTGAACTCCCGTCGGTCCAGCGCTGAAGCTCGTCTGATTTGATTATCTAGAATGTTCCGGCGGACCCGCCGACCCGCTCAGCGCTCAGCGCTCCGTCTCCGTTATTGATCCGTCTCTGGAATTGCTTCTGCCGCGCCGCGCCGGGCGGAGACGGTCCG
Organism: Salarias fasciatus; assembly: GCF_902148845.1. Classification (NCBI taxonomy): domain Eukaryota; kingdom Metazoa; phylum Chordata; class Actinopteri; order Blenniiformes; family Blenniidae; genus Salarias; species Salarias fasciatus. Next base: position 26,585,891 of record NC_043754.1, read on the forward strand.
CCGCGCACGGGGGCGCCGACCTCCGACCCCGCTCGTAAATCATCCCCGCTAACGGAACCCTCTCCTCTCCCCCCCCGCAGGGTCAAGGCCAAGAAGGGGGTGAACCTGCTCCAGACCCGGTCCAAGAACGCCCAGTGGAAGGTGGAGTGGGAGGTGCAGTCCGGGGCCAAGCACTCCATCACCACCATCGACGTCAGCAAGAACAGGGCGGCGAAGCAGGGGTGAGTCCGGGGCCCCGGGGGGCCCCTCAGCCAGATCCACAGGAGGTTGATTAAAACAGCCTCCAGACCACGGATCATCGGACACACAGGAAAGGGTTAAAAAGCTCCGCTGGGACACGCCGGTTCAGCGGAGTGCTTCAGAGGCCTGAAACCGGCCAATCAGACGCCCCGATCAGGACCGTGATGAGGAACCTCACTGTACCTCAGAGTTCTGCACACTGACACCCGGCTGAGATGTAAGCTAGCTAGTTAGCATTAGCCTCAAAGCCAGGCTGTCAGCGGGAGTTTGGAAAAAAACACCCAGAATGCAACAGCTGCTGCAGGAGGAGCGTGACTGGATTATCCAGCAGCAGGTTTCATTAAAACCAGCTTTATGTGGAGATTGGAGTCATTTTGTGAAGTAATTGTTCCGTTTAAGGAAAACATGGAACTCACACTCCGTAAATAAAACACGAAGGTTTAAATTTAAAGGTTATTATGGTTCGATTCCAGCGGTCCGACTCACTCAGGGTGAGCTCCGTCCTGTTTGAAGATCCAGAATGAAATGAGTTTGACAGCTCTGAGTTAAAGAGTTTGATTGAAAATATTCCTTCTCCCTCTTTCTTTTTACTGCAAATGATCAAAAAGCAAAACTGTGTTTATATCAGAGACGCCGCAGATCAGACTTCAGTCAGTCAGGCCTGTCGCACTCATCACTCTGCTGGTGCTGCAGGAAGATGGAAATGAAGACACAATGATCATCCTAATAGTGTCTCCGTATGACGCGGAACCGTCACACACACACACACACACACACACACACACACACACACACACACACACACACACACACACGCTCGCCTGAGCCGCGGTTCTGTTGGAACCTCAGCTCTTGTTTACCCAGCATTACCTGAGACGGAGGCGGCGAGGTGGCGGCGTTCCCCCGTCGGGCCGCGGCGCCGGGCTCTTCGTGGCCGCGCCCGTCTGCCGCCCGGAACGCCGCGCGAGCCCATGCACGCGTTACTGATGAACGACGGCGGAGGAAACGCGCTGGCTGCGGCCGCCTGTCGGCTCCGGATCGACCGGTGTGGAACACGAGGAGGACAGTCGCAGCTCGGAACACTCGGCGTTTTAGTGCTTTCCTTTAAAAAAAAGCTTCACGTTTACAATGATGTTCCTAAAGTGATGTTCGTTTCCGTGGAAACGGCACATCAACCGAAAACAGTGGGTGCTGTTGATGGACGATAAAACAGGAAGTCATGAGCCTCTGTTGCTCTGCTCCTCTGTCTGAACCGGAGCTGGTTCCACGGAGAGCAGGACCAGAAGCAGAGTTCCCCTGACGGAGGGTTCTGTCGTCTCCATGGAGACGGAGCCAGGCCGGGTCTGGAGCGGGTCCACCTGGGAGCCGTCGTCAGCGGGGGTTGTGGTGCAGACGGTCCTGAACAGCTGATTTCCAGCAGGACGGACGAGGACCGGGCTGTAAAGCTTTGTTTGCCCATTTGGAGGAGAAGAAAATGTTCCTTCTCAGCGCCACAGATGTTCTCTGAGGCTGTTTACATCAATTGTTCCCGCATGCAGGTGAAAATCTTTCATTCAACCCAAAGTGTATTTTACTTTGGAGGTTTGTGTTTCTGTCTTAAAAAGGAGCTTTTGTGGGAGAAAAAAGCAGCAAGTGGCTCCGTTTGAGGAGTTTCTTAAACAAACCGAAGCTTTTGTTCGGCACACTCCGCCGTGCTGCAAATGCAGAAACGCTTCATTTACACCTGAGAAACGTCTGCAGGCTGCAGAGAGCGGGAAGCTGAGAGCCTCTCTCACCTGCACCGCCTTCAGGGTGGGCCGTCCGGCCTCCGCCCGGCGGCGCTCTGCTGCTGTGAACTCTGGGTATTGATGCTCTGACACGTGACCCGGTCCGAGCGAGCCGGTCTCCCCGGAGCCCCGGGCTGCAGCTCCGAGCCGCCATTCGCGGTAACGCTGAAGGACGCGATGCTCCGGACTCTCACTGCCCTCCTTTTGGGAGGAAAGAACTCCTTTAAGTTTTCACCGCCGCCTCTTTCTTCGGCCCGTCCCTTCTTCCTCTCTTCTCGTCGTCCATTCCAGCCTGAGCTGGTGAAAAAGACGCTTGTCATCTTGAAAATCTACATGAAAGTAATTTGGTTCATTAGGAGGAAGGATAATGGAGAGCGCCGAGTGCAAAAGTGCAGCAGATCTTTTTATTTTTCCTCTCCAATTGTGATCGCCTCCCTGTGAAACCAGAGGACCGGAGTGGCGTTAATTAGCTGCCTCATGCATAATTCAGTGTTTGGATGAGTCCTGTGACTCCACATGCTACATGCTACATGCTACATGCTACATGCTACATGCTACAGCTGGCAGTTTCCATTCTGGGCCGAACACACTGCACCTTTCATTTATTCTGATTGTTGTTGTTTCTATTGTTATTATCATGAAACGAAAAGCCTGGTGTTTTATTGGAAAATGCTTCCCAGGTGGAACTTTTTGAAAATGTTCCTGGTCCTGGTCCTGGGCGGGGCCGTGGTGTGGGCGGGGCCGTGGGGTGGGCGGGGCCATGGATCAACACTGGAGCGGTTTCGGGTGCATAAGGATCAGAGGGGAGCAGTGAAGCTTCCCGTCTGCTCTGCAAATGGAAGCAGCGTGACGAGACAGCCGGCTGAAAGCGGAGGATCAATGATTCCGCCGGCGAGGCGTGCGCCGCACGTCAGGCACGTGGCGTTTCTTTTTTACGAAACCCGCTCTTTTGATTCACATCTGAGAGATGGTGTCAGAATCTGAGGTGCGAGCGGCGCTGTTTGAATCCTCCGCTGAGCAGAAATGTCATTTCGCCTCCTTTCTTCCTTCTGCTTTCGTTCATAGTCTCACAAATCCTCCCCGATTAGAGGAGAGTGGCCTGTAGCTCCGCCGCCGCCGCCGCCGCTACCTGTGCTCGCTCCATATTGATGGCAGTGTGAGTGTGTCGCGGACGGACGGGGGTGTTTGTTTTCACTGAGTGATGTCCAGACAAATAGGCCCAGATCTCATCAGGGCTCCTGAGAGGAACCTTTTGTGGGCGGAGAGTTTGATCCAGCTTTAATTTAAAACCTCTCACAGCGAGCGCCGCACGCCTCTCTGCTTCTGTGAAGGACAGACGGCGAGCGGCTGGCTTTCCCGGCTGAAGGTGGAGGCTTCGCCGGGCGGGCGGACGCTCGTCACAGGTGGAAGGAGAAATCATTTGCCCGTCCGCCGCCGGCGAGACGCTTTCATGTTGGGCTCGTAGAACCTGAGGATTACCAGCAGCTTTATCAGGAGACGGCTCCTATCGTCTCCCGTCGTAAACCCCAGAAGAAGTATCTGCGCCCCGCATGGCGGAGCGCACGAGAAGCAGATCACACATTTCGTGTGCGCGGCGATGAAGAACAATCAGGTTACCTGGCAAACGCTATCGATTGGTCAGAAGCAAATCAGCAGCCGCTGCAATTACGCTTATTCAAAAGTGCGAGGCAGAACCAAATTTGCAATCTCCTTGCTCAAGGTCTGCAGCGAGGCCCTAAGACGGGAGGAGAGCTGCCCGGCACCATTACACAGCCGTGATTGTTTATTGACGAGTCCTGCGTTCTGTTTTCATTCAGAGGCGGCCGCTGATTAATTCCCAGTTTATGATAACTTCATCCCAGACTGCAGGAAAGCCGTCAGAGAGCCGCCGGCTTCTGCAGCATCTGTCTGTGAAACAACCTCTCACACAGAAAGACTCGCTCTGAGGAGGCAAAAGGTCAAATGTCACATCAGCCTTCCTGACACGAGCCTCATCCCCCGGTCTGCCATCTTGTTTACTGAAGCTTCATCTGGGCGTCGAAGCCTCTCTAAACTCTGCAGACGCCGTCTGACTTCTGATGAAGTAAAACATGACAGTGACGCCAAACACAGACTCACATCAACATCAGCGGTGATGATCCCACCTGGTGTTGCTGGTCCGACGCCTCCAGTGTCCTGGTGTGCTTCTCCTTCTGGCTCCACCAGGAGACTCTTCCGGCAGGTGGCTGATCTCTCAAAGCCCAGAACATGAAACTGTTGTTGGTTTTAGGCTCGTAAAACACTTTAAACGCCGAACATTTTGGTTGAATATTTAATAAATCCGTGCGCTCTGCTCAGTGGTTTGAGCCCACTTTCACTTTTTAATATTTCATCTCTTCTCCTACCTTTCTGGACTTTTCTGAACGCAGCCATACCTTGAATATAAATGAGAGCGCTGCGGCTCGCCGCCAGAATATTCATCCGTCTGGAAAGTTTTCATCTGTGTGTCTGTTGGGTAAACACAACACAACAGTTCCACTTCCTGTCCTGTAACCTGCCTTCGTCCACAGTCAGCTGGGATCAGCTCCAGTGACCTTTGACCCTGAGTTGGCCGAGGCAGGGTACTGGATGGATGGATCACATCTGGATCAAATCTAGAATCAAATCTTATTTGAATATAGCAGCCTGCAGACGTAGACTAAGAGACGTGACTCCTTTAAGTTTTTTAGAACGCAGCGTTGAAATCTCACCAAATTGAATCACAGTTAGGAAAGCATCCACTGTTGCCTTGTTGGACACATTAAGCATTAAGGCTTTCCTCTCAGATGGGTAAATCCTGCGGTAAATGAAAGCTTCAGCGATGCTCATTGGTTTATCGGTGGATCTCATCGGAGGCCGTTTAATCAGCGGCTCTCTGAGCCTCACAGATGAAGCCGAGGCGCCGGACACACCTCGCAGCGAGATAGCTCCGCTCTGCAGAAATCCAGATGAGGAGATAAGAGACAGATTGGCCGGGTGCGCAGATGCATCATAACTTAGAATGAGCTTCACAGAAGGAGCCTTTAGCATCAAGGTTTTGTGAGCAGGCAGCGAGAAGGATTATGGCACCCGAGGATTAAATTGCATCTCCCAAGAATGAATCAGGTTTTAATATGTTTTAGTGACGTCTCAGCCTCCATACCTGGAATTTATACACTCAAGAAGTGTTAAAACTGGAGCTACTTATAAAAACGGCTGGGCAATACAGCTTTATGAGCAAACAGTGGCTCTGGTAATGGCATGTCGCGTCTTTATGGCACTCGGTATTGACTTTGAAAGTATCGGCTCCACTCCTCATCCATGCTTTCTCTGTTTTCTTTAGCAGAACAAGGAGAAAACTTTAAATGACGCATGTAGCGACACATATGACCTCTTCACTGTCACTACATTACATTTATGAATTAACACATGAACACAGCCGCTACATCTCTGACTCCTGCTGCCACCACTGCATCTGCTGGCAGTAGACAGTGTTCCTGTTGCAGCGCTGACGTGGAGGAGGCCTTCTGCTCACGGCTGCTGTTTCTCCCGCTCCGACAGGGAGGTGCTGGGCAACGTGGAGGTGATGCAGCTGGACTTCGAGATGGAGAACTTCACCAGCCTGTCAGTCACCAGACGGATCAACTGGAACATCGACTACAAGGGGCAGAACCCGCCGCCCGACTCGGAGAAGGTGGTGACGGAGCTGACGGTGGTTCAGCGCGACATCCAGGCCATCATCCCTCTGGCCATGGTGAGTAGAGCCTGCTCGCAGTGTTTACTGACTGAAGTGGAAGGCAAAGCTGTGTTCGGACTGAGATGTTTACGGACTACAGTTTCTATCACTGGTACACTAAAACATGAAAAAGTTCATAAAGTTGAAGGATTTACTCACTAAACTGCCAAAGTGACACCTTTTTTATTGAAGAAGCGCTGAAAAGCATGAGGTTTGACGGTTTCTCCGGCTCCGGAGGTGAAGGTCTGGAATGGACTCAAATCAGACCGTCTGGAAGCAGTTTGTCCAAATCTGACTGAACAAACATCCGACTGGAGCGACGTGATGGAGTTCCTGTTGGTGCACCATTTGCAGTCTGCAGCGTCGAGCCTGATGAAGACTTTCATGAGAAACTCAGTCTCTTTCAACATGGACGAAGTCAAAGCGTCGGCCTTCCCTCCATGTTGGGAGATTCTGCATGCAGAGTTTTGAAGGCTGGGAAACCTTTGAACATGAAAGGATTCCCTGAGCCTGCTCCTCCGGTGTGGACCAGTTCAGCAGGAACTGACGGGCTGATCACAGGCTGCCTCAACACCTCCAGTCAGGACCGCCGCTGGATTCTCGCTCTGCCAGGACTCTCTTTGGATCCACCAACAGATACGAAGTGCAACGAACCCAGGTGTCTGTCCTTCTGACAGGAGTGGGAGGGGTGGCTCTTCCAGTCCGGGGATCCATGCTGGCCGGCTGCTCGCTCACTGGTGCGTGCTGGAGGTCACACGGCTCGTAAATAAATTTACAGTGTATGCAAAACTTCATCTCCGTGCAAGGAAACAATTTATGCAGCTTGGTTTTCTTTCTTTTCTTTTCTTCTTTACCCCAGAATAACTCTTACTTATCTGTCATATATTTGCATAATTACAGCTGTTCTGCATCCGAAGCTCCATTAAATATACTGCGTGCAGCGCATCTGCTGGAACATAAGGTTCACTTAATATCTGCGGTCCCCTTGACATTTGGGATTTGCATGCATCTTGTACGCAGATGTGTTTGGCTGTGCTGCAGAATTAGATTTCTGCCCGTGTGACTGTGCCTTGTTAGATTTACCTTGTGAGGAGAGCTGGCAGCTCGGCTGGGGGGTTCTCTCCCAGCAGCTTGTCACCTCTGCTCGCCACATTACTGGTCGGTGTCGCCGCGGCGTGTTTCCGTGTAATTTGGATGCCTTGTTAGCTGCAGAGCGTAAGCACGGGACTCATAGTGACGCTGAGGAAACAGAACAGATCCTGTTAGCATGATCAGGGAACCAAAAACCCACCACTTTGTTTTCCGCACAGCGAGAATACGAAAAGTTTGGTCAGGCTGAAGTTGTTCCCGCTGTACATTTACTTTTTACTTGTTTTAATAAAGACACCGAAGAGTTGAAACAAAAGCGAAATCTTGAAATGTTGAATCCGTGTTCTCCTCGAGCGTTCCCCATGCTGACTCTCATCTGTCTGTCGATGGGAATGTGTGTGATATCCTCAGGATCAGCAGAGGACGACTCCACATGGAAAAGACAGACAGTCTGCGAGGTGGCGCGGCGGTGTAGTGGTCTGCACCGTCTCCTCACTGCAGGGGAACCCAGGCTTCAATCCATGGCTGAGATCTTTCAGATAAGAAGTGAAAAGTCTTCAGGAGCTTGAAGGGAGTCAAGTCTTCTCTCTGATAAAAATCTGACGAACCCAGATTTGGATTGGCTTTAAAGAAACTGAATGTAGACTTTCTGGCCACCAGGTGGCAGAAGAGAGTTCCTGGAGTTTCAACTGTTTGCACAAGTCTTCGGTTTTGACTCATATGAAGCCACTTCCTGCTGCTTCTTGTGTGTTTGCTCCGGATGGTATTGCAGGAAGTTTTCGTTTTTGTTCCTAAAGTCAGAGGGATGAAGGCCTTCAGGCCCTCCTTGTGGTTCTCGGTTAAATTAGGTCTTGTCACGTTACGGTGGTGGTTTTGTTTCGTCTGAAGTCTGCGTCAGGTCGTCTGCTGAGGCAGGTGACAGAATCGGTAACAGCGCAGCAGTCATGTTGTATTCACTCCACGGCTTCATGCTGGTTTGAACCTCAGAGAAATGGAGTTTTCTGCGCTCGGCGGTGGAGCTGGCTTTCTGAGCACCTGCTGCAGGGCCGGTCCGGGCGGGGGCTCTCAGGGCCGCCGCTGCCTTTATTACTGCTCCGCCACGTAACAATCAGTCATAATCAGCGGATTATTCACGCCGAGCCCAAACAGCCTTGAGAGCTCCGGCGGCACAAAACAGTGGAAAGGTTAACTGGTGGACAACACGGCGGCCATAACTAAGGAGAGCACAAAGGCAGGACTGTCACTATTCATTCCGCCCAGCAGATGCTGATCGGGCTATAATTAGCTTCTCCTTGTTGGGAGCGCCGGAGCTCTCCAGACTGTCCGTCAGGCTGCAGCGGGGGGAGAAACAGGCCTCTGAAACATCCATAATCCTTCAGGGCGTTTTGGTATTATTTTCTAATAGTGGAACTAGAAAACAGGAGACGAGTTTCATGGACTTCCTGAGGAATGGCGAGCTCGCACCTGATTGGCCGGCTGGCAGCAGCCTTCAGTGAGCAGGTCTCTGTCTGCCGTCGTCGTGGAGTGAACCTGGAGCCGGGACGGATTCCCTCGCTGATGACCGCCCGCTCGTCGGATCGTCCGCTGTGTCCTTTCATTTCATTAAGAATCCAGTGACATGAAATGACGGGTTGAACTTCATCCATCTCTAGAAAATCTGCGGCGCTCAGGCTCGATGGGGCTGCTGTGCTCTGAGAGGCTGCCTGTGAGAGCGTGGAAGGAAAATGGAGAGGAAATGAGATGCACTCAGATCTGAAGTGAAGTGTGACCGAGGCCGTGTCGGCGATCGCTGGCAGATTAATTGAAGGCGCTCTGGTCAATGCAGAAGGTGTGAAACTTTCTAGATTGATGAAGCCTGACTGATGTGAGAGCGATGGGTTGAAGAACGGTTTTAAATCCACCATTTATACCTGCTTCTGAACGAGACGCAGTCCTAAAGTACCTCCACTTGTCTCTCTGTCCACCGATGTGTCTTTTTATGGCCCATTTTCCAGTCCTGCGTATCTGGGATCCAGCTGCATGCTCTGTAGTCTCAATGAAACGTCTTTGTACTCGCCGTCATACGATCCTGTTCATCTGCAAACTGTGCGACACGTCAGTCTCACATGTCAGGACACGATCTGAGCTCATTCTAACTAGTTAGACCACCGTCTGACGTCTCCTGGACTGAGGAGAGTTCGCGGTACGTTGACTGACGCTGCTTGGCCCATCGGACGCCTCGGTCAGAACACGAGCCGTTCTTTTGGTCTCCTGAGTCGCTGATTGGCTGTGGAGATGCAGTGATGTCTGCAGCAGTGGGATCGACCCCGAAGGGCCTGATCCCATCAGGACAGACACTCATACCAGACCACCAGTATGTTGTTTTCATCCAACATTGCTGTCTACCTTCAGTCCATCCAGGATAAGAATCTGTTTTCAGATGGTCCAACATCTCTGCGTGTCCCTCATACGTCCAGCGTGTCCCTCATACGTCCAGCGTGTCCCTCATACGTCCAGCGTGTCCCTCATACGTCCAGCGTACTGCACCACTGGATCCTAGAGGAGGATGGGTCAATGCAGGAAAAAGAATTCCACCATAAGGACTGATAAAGGATGACGAGTTTCGGCTGGTTTTCATTTATATCCTGCCAATTACCCAGCGACAGCACCTCAGCCTCCATCAGCTGGGAGGATAAACACTTTGAGAACCCAGAAACGAATCATTGAAGCCCGGAATGAGCTGAGGAGGGGTGTTGCGGTGGAGTTGCTCGTCTCCCAGCTCCTCTCACTGTATTTGTAGTTCAGCTGCAGATGCAAATCAGGCAGCGCTTTCCAGCGGGTGGCGTGCGGCCCGCTGACGGCTCGGAGAAGAGATCAGCACTTTGTGAAAGTGCAGATACAGAAAGAGGCGGGCGGCGGTTTCTGTCTCCGAAACACAAACACGATGCGTTTGGTGTTCCAGAGCGGCAGAGGGGGGTCTCTGCAGCGCACCCCCGCAGGAACCCCCCCACCGGTGAACCCAGCGGAGGAGAGGCGGCGGCCCGACCGCAGAGAGCTGCTTCAGAGCTGGAAGATCACAGTCTGCGGGCCGGCTGCAGCTGACTGGGTGCAGCCCAGAGGAGCAGAGACAAACAGAATTACTGGAGAATTTACAGTGTGGAAGAAATCAGGACGGTCAAATCAAGCCCCCGGCTCGTCACAGTTCTGGTCGGTCCTGAGCAAACAGCCCCGTTTCTCTGGACGGTCCCGAGCAGAGGCCACGCTCCCTCCCCCATTAGCCGCTCGGCGCCGCAGTCCTTCAATAAAATATGATGCTCTGTGGCCAAGACGCCGAGCGCCGAGTCACAGCGGCGAGCTTCGTCTGGGAAACTGTCCAGAAACAGGCGGACCTGAAGACGAGCCTTTCAGATCCAAACGGTTCGCAGATTTCTCCCTCTGAAGCCAAGGTAATGTTCACGTTTCCACGGCAACGCTGTGAAGACTGAACTCAGCACCCTGCAGTTCTCATGTTGCTCCACTAGTTAGTTTTAGTTTTCAGTGATTTAGAGAACCGCTGTCCTGCAACCGGACGCGTTTTCACGCAGGCTAGCTACATCGTTTTCACGCAGGCTAGCTGCATCGTTTTCACGCAGGCTAGCTGCATCGTTTTCATTCTTTCCATGGAAACAGACCTTGTTTTCAAACTTCACGTCATGCAGACTGAGCCGTACCTCACTCGTGGATCTGTGGACACAGCTGGGCACTGAGAAAGGTCTGCCTTCAAACCATAAGAAGTCACAGCTTTGCCTCTTTGACTCCATATTTAATGACATTTTGCTCAAAATGAATGAAAGTTCCAATACATTCAGTTTCAAACTCAAGGCCACTGCCATTTCAGTTACTCAGAATTCTCAATATGGTGAATTAAAGTGTATTTCTGATGAATTTTTGAAGTCACGACTCCAGGTCACATCGTGCACATTCCCCAATAAGCAGTTTTCTGCTGGTTTGGTTAGTGTTAAAATGCATTAGTCATCGCCAAAATAAATCCATTTTGTGCGGCGTGCGACCTGAAACACAACACTTCAGTGTTTTCCATTAAGCGGAGCGTCTAATAACTGTTTTGCAGGCTCCTACAGAACACAGTAATTAAGTGAAATGATAGCGGTGTGCAGCCACGGCTGCTTTTTGTTCCAAGCTGAATGCAGGTAAGCATAATGAGCGCTCCCAAAGCTGCACACATTTAATTGTAAAGTGTCTGGTGTAGAGCAACACTTACCAGATGCCAAAACAGCAAGGAGAGCTCGGGGATGATGTCTTTCAATTAGGATTTCGCCCCAGAGCCCCGTCAGTTTCCCGCCGAGGGAGGAGGCTTCGCTTCCCACAAATTGGCCGCACTTTATAAACAAAAGGAGAAAAAGCAGGTAAAGAGGACGCTGCTTTTCCCGTCCGACGCCTTCCCGCTAACGGTACAGAAATGAGCCTCAGTCGCTCGGCTGCGTCTTTCTGATCGTCGCTGGAAGCAGGGTGGTGGTCAAACACCGGCTGCACCCGTTCAGCTGCTGGTTGAAGGACGTTTCAAACGAACCGGTGGACGGATCGATCAGACAATCAGCCGGCTCGACGGCCCCGTTTACACCAAAACGCATCGTTTTAGCCTGTTTCCATGGAGACGGAGCCGGTGCCTTTGTCAAAATTTTCGTTTGCAGTGACTCCGAACGCCGTTGTCATGGAAACGCACGCCCAAAGCTCAGTAAAAGTTTTGTGTTGTCACTTGTTGCCGTGGCAACGGTCCTGGTTCTGTTGGCTGCCATACAGATCCTGGCCACCAGTCGGTGCTGCTGAGACACAAAACGTGAACTTTCAGGGAAAAACGAGGAATCGGGTTGTGATGGCCGTTGTCAGAAGAGGGACGCCGGGATCCGGCGCACCCGATTCCGTTTGTGCTCCTCTCTGTTCGCTTCTGTCATTAACCTCCCTCGCTACTCCTTCGCTCCGTCTCCATCTGTTAGAGAGACGCCACCTTCAGCCGCCTCTCGGTCCTATTTTTACCAAGCTGTCAGCGTCACATAAATAACTGGATAATTCAGAGAGAGTTTATGCATTCAGGATATTATTTATATCACTTTGGAATTTACATTCTGATCATTACAGTGACGGTTTTTAATATTAATGCCTCTCCAGGCAGGATTGTAGCGCTTTAGCGTTTTGATCAGTCTGAAGCTTAAACAAAGTTCTCTGCCAGAATATAATAAGAATAAAGGAAGCTATCACAGAGGGGTGTTGAAAAAGTTCCGAAGCCTTTCAGAAGATAACAGAATCAATACGACAGTTTAATGATGAGGCCAGAAAACCAGAGGAAAGTTCAAACTGAAACTAAGTTCAGCTGAGTTATGTTTCCAGGTGAAGCTGCAGATCAGATAAACTTCGTTAAAATGAGTTGAGCTGAGTTGAGGTTTCATAAAACCATTTTTATTATAACCTAAATGAAAACAAGTCCAGATGAGAAACAACCAGTTGAGTTAAATTCAGTGAAGTCGTGTTCATTTTAGCCAGTGGGAGTTCGTTGGTTCAGGATCAGATTAGGTTATGATGACTTTAATCAAACTGAGTTAAAGTTGTAGAGTTGTTCAGTTAAGCTGGAGAGATGAGATTAAATCACTTAAGTTAAATTGAGCTGAGTTGTTTTTAAGTCGGGTTAATCTGAGTTGAGTTGTGAAGTTGAGCTGAATAGAACTGAGTTTAAATAGCGTGAACTACCCTGATCTGACTGACGCTACGTGGAGTTGAGCCGGTTGATCACACTTCCTCTCAGAGCCCGGCAGACTGGAGGCTCTCTGGGAAGGTCTGCATGTTCTCCCTGAGCATGAGGCTGGTTCCCTCTGGTGTTCTCCTCATTCTGAAGACACGAGCGGCTGAGCAGGGTTTAGGGTGACTGCGTGTCCTTGCCTGTGGATCCGAGCTGAGTGAAGTCCAGAAGATGGATGGATGAATCAGTTATTCATGAGAGAACAGCGATGGAAGGACTTTGGCGGCCGCCTCTATTTATACCCGTAAATGTTGTCCGGTCGGAGAAGTGAAGAGGCAGACGGAGCTGAAGTGGATTTCATCAGGCGTCTCTGGGGATCGGAGCCACTGAAAACAGAACCTTCTGAAAACGCTGCGACGCGTTCCGTCCCCTCGTGTCACGTTGCTCGTTCCTCCTGTCAGACCAGAGTTCGGCATGTTCTGGTGGAGCAGGAGAACCTGTCAGGGTTTCACTTCCCTCGGCTGCCGACGGAGGAAGGAGGAACGGCAGAGAAGGAGTTTGAGCTGCGGTGTTTGTTAATTGGCTGTTTGCGTTCCTGCTGGACGGAGACGGAACGGATCGAAGCAGCGCTTTATTTTCAGACCGTCCTCGGCTGCTTAATCCCTTTTTTGAAATTCAGATGTTTTAATGTCGTAGAAAGATCAGAGCAACACAATGCAATCAACACACTCTCCACCTCAAACATAATTAGTGAACATATGTAGCGTGGGTGTTCCAGCCGGGAAAAGGCAGAGCCGGGCGTTCCTCCGGTTGCTCGACAGCCTCCCCTCCCGACGCATTACGCATTCATGCGACGAGGCGCTCCGCCGCCTGTTTGGCCCAATTAAAACCTCCGGCCTCGCGGCTGTTGACTCGAGCTGAAATAATAATGGAGCGTAGCGGAAAATAGGCCGCTTCGAGCACGGATGGGCCAATGGGATTGGGTTTCACTGAAGGGGGCGGAGCCTCCTCGAAGGTCGCCAGACAGACGGATGGATCAAACCTGAAATGCATCAGACGTCTTTAGCATTGCAGGCCTCGTTTCCATGACGGCGTTTCCAGTGAAAACATGAAAAAGTTGCACATTTACACAACAATGGTTTGAAAACGGTGTCTGTTTCCATGGAAACGACAAAAACACTGGCGTAAACAGAAGCGTGGCGTAAACAGAGTCTCAGACACACAAACCGTCGTCCGTCCGGCCCAATCAGCAGCGGCGTTCCGCCCGGACCGTCCTCTCGGCGGCGGACTCCGGCTGGAATCACAGCGTGAGACGCCTCCCAGCACGTTCGGTGGCGTTAGCATCTATTTTTACAGCGGCTAAATGTGTCTCTCCTGCAGCGTAATCGTGGTCTTAAGTTACTCACCCGGCTCTGTTTTCCACTCAAGTGCCAAAAGTGAAATTGCATAAAGGTTAGACGCAGGTAAATGTCTTTATTTAGCTTCCAATTCCAGCCTAATGGACGGCGGGATTTTCTCTCTCCCGTGTGATTACAGTTATGGTTATTACTCCGCCGTCCTTTTCATCCTTCCAGTTGGAGAAAAGGCAGAATGGAAATGTCAGTTGATGAAATCCATTGAAAGCCGTCCGGCTGTACGGTAATGAGTTCTGTCGGGCCGCCGAGAGCGGGAGCGTCACCTGGCAGGCGGCGGCGGCGGCGGCGTCCTGATGGGAATGGATCTGAATCCGGACAGGAGCGGAGCTGATGAAATACCCCTGACTGCTTCATGAACCGTGTGCGTCTCTTCCCCCCCCCGCAGGACACGGAGATCATCAACACCGCCATCCTGACCGGGCGCACCGTGGCCATCCCCGTCAAGATGGTGTCCATCGAGATGAGCGGCGCCGTCACCGACGTGTCGGCCTTCGTTCAGTGCAAGTCGTCCAACGAGGACATCGTCAAGGTAGGTCAGGCTGCCCTCTTCCTGCCGCAGTGACTCCCTCTATGTTGGCTTCAAACAGTGGTCTGAAGGTTGCAGGTTCAATCCCCAAACTGCTCCTGTCGGATGTTGTGTGAGTTTTTGTTAAAACGCTTCATGAAATGAGCAAATGACACGACTGACAGCCCCGATCGACCGATCGCATGAATCTGAATTCGACTAAAAGCTGCAGAGATGATCTGAAGGACAGAGGAGACGAAACCGAACACGTCTGCGTCCAACATCCAGAAAATATCTCCAGAAACGAGAGTCAGGAGAGGAAAGCAAGCAGCAGATGAAGCAGACGCTGTGGACACACTGAAAACCACCCAGAGGCTCCACTGATCGTACAGACGGGAGATTTCTACTGTTTTATTTGTTGCAAAACAAAAGACAGTAACGTATTGTGGCTTCACATCATATTTTCTCCCAGGATTCCACATTAAAAATTGAGTCACCTTAAAATTCTACTTTTATTTCAACCTTTTCAGGTTCATTATTCAGTTAAAAGTTGGTGATTTTGCTCGTCTTCATCATAACCCGGCGGAGGCATTCCGAGTCAGGCTATTATATCCCAGGATCGTTTAATCAGCGTCGTGCTGAATCCTCACTGGTCCGACTCTCCTCAGGTTTTCATGAAACCTCCGAACGGCGCCGCACAGAGCGCCTTCCTGCTCACGTTAACTGGAGGACGAGGCTGCTCCCAGGATGCAAAGCGACGGAGGAATCCAAGCTGAGAGTGCAATATCCAGTCTGGTTTGTTGATTAAATAAATTAAAATGGGATCACAGCAACTTGCAGAGCGCATTAGAGGCTGTGATTACGCTGTTATGATTTTCTCCAGTCAATTACAATCATAACAGATCGCGCTATAGGCGGACGGCGGAGAGTCGCTCCGCCGCGCATAATGGAAGTGACGGCGGGAGGAGACGTCGCCTCCGAAGGAGTAAACTGCGCGTAATGTATGCTAAGCTCTTCAAATATACACGAGAACAAAGAGCGCTGGCTGCTCCGCCGCCGCCGCCTCGCTCAGCGGCGAGGAGGACACGGCCGAGCGGCCTCTCCTGCACACCAGGTCGCCGACTGAGAACGGAGTCACTGAACACAGAACTTTTTACAACGCCTTGGCTGTCTCCACGGAAACGGTTCGGCCCGACATGAAGACCACGCGGCCTTCAGAGTTTCTGCCGCTGGCGGGTAAACAGACGTCGTTTCCTAAACCCCTGTGGAAGCAGAAGCACAGAGACGGTGTGTTTTCACCTGAAACGTCGTGTGATGGAAGCTTCTCCTTCACCCAGCATCACTCCGCCGAGGAAACCCCCCGTTTCCTGATTCCACCCGGGACAGGAAGTCCTGGCCCGAGCTGCAGGAGCAGATCTTACAGCAGTCGATAACTACTGATTAGAATAAAACAGTACAGCCATGAATAACACAAATAGTTCAAGATGAATTGAGATTCTTCTGTTAAAACATCAACATCTGTATTGATTTGAGTGAAATAAGCATTTTTTTCTTCATAAAAGTCATTTATTAGCATGCATGTAGATCTTGCACACTGAAAAGAATTACTGTTACTGCTAATACAATTACTACTACTTCTACATTTAAATTAGAGAAGAAGAACTGTTAAAATCATCTCTGAAAATCACATTTCTATCAAACATTTATTTAGACTTTGATATTCAGAAACTAAATGCATTTTGGAGGAAACAGTGTTTCCTGACTGATCCGAAGCCGTTCGGTTCATCCCAGCAGTTCTCGTGGTCAACCAACTGTCCACACAGAAACAATTGTTGGGTTTGTCAGATCTGTAGCAGCTCACACCTTTCTCTGAGAAAACTCAACGTTTCACATAAAAACACTGTAAAAAACTCTGAATTTACTGGAAGTGATTTTATTCCCACAAAGAAACTCGGAGCAACCGTCTCTTTAGAAAACTTTTCCTGGTTGTTTTCTCTGAGCGGCGAAGAGGCTGGGCGGGTCGGAGGTCGCGTGGCGGCCGGCTGATGGACGCGGCTGATTGGCTGTTGTTTCCGCCGCCCTGCACCCGCTCTGAGGAGAGATGAACCCGTTATTTACACCCTCGTATCTGAGCGTCTGCACGTTTCTCCGGCTGAAGGCTTTTTGTTTTCCCCCCCGAGCCGTCGCTCACGGTTTCTCACTGTCCATTGAAGCCGAGGCGGCGTGTGGACCCGGTCCGCTCCTGCAGCGGCGCTCCAGTTCAGCCAAACCACCAGAAACCCAGAATCACGCCTCGTCTCCGACGCTGCTGCCAGTCTCACCGTCACACCTACCTCCGCCTCGTTCACCCACAGTTTCAGCAAAGCTTCTTTTATTCCAGTCCATTAGTGTAGCGGTTAGCACTGCTGGCTCACGGTGGAGGGTCCCCGGTTCGATTTCCTCTGAAATGTTCCTTTAAAGCCAATAAATCCTCAGTTCCGGTGTTGATCTGATGGAGGATGAATCGAGTTCATTCAGCAGTGATGGAGGACGGACCAAAAAGTAATCTGATTACTCCTGTTGGGGTGTTGTAAACCGTCACAAACTGCTTTTCCTGCTGAAACTCTCTGATCCTTGATTTTCACCTGATAGAAAATCCACCTTTACACAGCGTTTTTGCCTTTTCGTTCTCGTTTCCACGACAGCAGAAACCGCTGCAGCGACCATGTCGGGCCAGTAGTTGGCGAATGGACGCCTGAAACACAACCACAGTCGGTTGTTTCCACCTGAAACGGTCTTCAGTCCAACAAACCAGGAGGATTCTGGACGTTTGTCTCTTTCTGACTGAATCTCACAATACTGCCGACAAGTTAACCGGAATTCAAGTTTCTTTCAGTTCTTCTCTTCCTCTCTGAATTGTTGTGATTATTCTTCGTATTTGGACGTTTGCCAGCCCGCCGGCTGCTCTGTGTTTTATTTTTTTTATTCTACTTTGAGGGTAAAAATAGGTGAGAGGCTGTCATTTTCTGTTACTTCTTTCTGCTTTGGAAAATAACTGAGCTGCAGCGTGTATCCAGAGCCCGTAGCAGATAAGAGCGCGCACGTGTGTGTGTGTGTGTGTGTGAGTGTGTGTGTGTGTGTGTGTGTGTGTGTGCAGGGTTAATTATGAAGGTGCCCTCGTTGTGCATGGAGGTAGTGAATGGTGAAAAATAAATGTAGTTATAGAAAGCGTGTTGGATTGCAGCGGGGGGTGGGGGTGTAGCGGGGGTGGGGTGGGGGTGGGGGGGTCGGGGTGACTCGCCTGCTGACAGAGTGACCCCCCCCCCCCTCCCGATCCTCCTCTCCTGTGGCGCAGTGACTCATGAAGCCCACGTGAAGCCGGACCGGCCGCCCGGCTGCAGGCTGCAGGACAGCCACACACTCCGTCTGCAGAGCTGCAAGTAGTCTGATTACATCTGGAATGGACCTCTCCTGAGGCTCGGGGGGAATCTGTTTAGGTCGCTGCTGTGGATTTGTAAATGTGGCACCTTGGGATGGCTCCTCCTCCCATTTGGAAGATTTCACAGAAGAAAGAGACGAATCATCGGGTGAAGGGCTGAAGCTGCGTTTTCACACCGAGGAGTGAAAACTGAAAACTTCCATCTGTTCATGCTACAGCCATGCTCAGAGTCCCTGAACACGCCAGTTTGATAGAAATAACCTTTAACTGTTGTTAACGACAGTTTTTTTTCTGCTCCAAACATGAGCTTTCCCACTGCCCCTGAACACACCACAGGCCTCTCCTCATTAAGAGCTCAAATTAAGGTTTTGGTAACACTTTACTTGACGCCCCCCTGTGTAACACATTATAAGTACATTTATAAAGCATAATGCCATTATAGCACGTGTAGCTACAGTTATAAACATTCATAGATGATCACAATGCCAGGACCGAACCCTAACCCTAACATAACCCTAACATAACCCTAACCCTAACCCTAACCCTAGCATAACTCTAACCCTAACCCTATGCTGTATAGTGGTTTAAAAAGCATTGTGATCATTTCTGAGTGTTTATAACTACTTATAATGTGTTACACCGGGTGCTTCAAGTAAAGTGTTACTGAAAAGTAATACTTCTCCTTGTTTCCACAGAAACAGAAGTTCAGGAGTTTAAAGGTGTTTGTCTTTAACTGAGGCTGATTGCTCGGTCAGCATCAGGATACTTGAGCGTATCATTAGAATAAAAATAAAGGAGAATAGTTTTGGTTATTTTTTGAACCGATGTAAGAACAAATGGGCATAAAGGAGAAGCCATGCATTATGCATCTGTGTGAGTTCAGCTTTTACTCGCCATGAAAGATGAATGTGATATTTAGGGCTGAATTCCCCTCACGTCTTCTCAATCAGGTTTCATGCTAATTTAAAGACGCCTCGTACGTCTCCTGAAACATCGTGTCTGCGTTGCAAAATGAATGATTTTTAAAAGATAGAAAATCCAAACAAAATGCTCTAAATGCCTCCTTCCCCCCTGGAACAGATCATTTTCAGTCTGGGCTTCATTAATCCCGCCAACAACAGGCTAATGGAGGCTGGCTCATTTAGCTAACGCGGCTAAATGAAGCCGTCGCTGGAAAACAGAGATTCATCACGTAAAGAAAGTCTCATGAACGGCAGCGAGACACAGTCCTGCTAATGCTAGCCACATGTGGCCTGCATTTGACTGATCGGGACAGTTCCCAGGACGGCGGCTGGAATCAGAACCACTGCTGGTCGTCCACCGCTTCTCTTCCTGCTGGAGACCTAGTGGTCACAGATGGTATTTACTGCTATATTGTCATAAAGAGGCGGCATGTCGACCTAACATCTAAAAAATCTGATAGAAATCAGACTTGGGAATGGAATGAGAACATCTGGAAGTGTTTGTGATTAAATGAATGTTTGTAGTTTTACAGTCATAATACTTGCACACTTCTATGTTTCCCTTTCATTGTTTGCTTGTTGTCGTGCTACTTTGTGTTTTCATGGTTGTGTATCTTGAGGCCGTCTGGAGGGATGTGTTCTTCTCCACTGGAAACCATGTGTAGCTTTACTTTGTGGTTAATTCTCGGGAGCACTGTGCGAGCAAGACAACCTGTTGGCATCAAAGCGTTCAACACTTCTGGAGCTTTGGGTGTGAGCCTGAGAGGAATGTTATTCAGAAAAGTGTGAGAAATGGTGTGTATTTTCCCCCTAATTGGACTAATATCCGGGAGCGTCCTCTACCTCGCCCGGTCGGCTTCAGCTTCCCTCCAGCTTTGTCAGAGCGCTGCGGCGGACCGCAGGAGGGTGAATAATGAGAGGCCGACGCCAGCGCCGTAAATCTGAGTTGGCAATCCGACTCCTCGAGAGCGGATGAAACTCCAGACGGGATTGTGTGAGCAAAGGCAGGAACGTTTCTGCAGCAGCAGAACCTGCTAACCCCGCCGCGGCGCCACCGACACGTCCACACCGAGAGTCTCCGCCCAGGCGATCCGCTGGCGCCGCGGAGGACGCCACAGCGCATTAGCGGTGGCGTGACGGCGTGCGGCGCCTCGGCGTGCGAGAGCCACCCCCCCCAGGTGGGCCCCCGCGGAGCCGCTGGTACTCACAGCCACTAACAGCTTCTGACTCGCAATTAGCCGCCAAGTTCATCAGCTGGAAGCTGCAGGATGCTGTGGAGAACGCTCCCACTCTGATTCATCACTGTGTGTGTGTGTGTGTGTGTGTGTGTGTGTGTGTTTGGGGGGAGTCATCTCCGTACACACATCAAAGCTGAACACACACAGGCTGGACTCTCTGAGGTCCGACCTCACAGAACTGCAGGCCCCGCCCCCTCCACCTCCTCACTACTTCCTGTCCCCATGCAGGCCCCGCCTCCTCCACCTCCTCACTACTTCCTGTCGCTATGCAGGCCCCGCCCCCTCCATCTCCTTGCCCCAGCCCGTCGACATGTGGGACACTATATCACCCCCCCCCCCCCCCCCCCCCCCGTTATGATGAATCTCCAGCCCTGAGCCGACTGCCCAGCCCGACCTCCATTTGCGGGAGATTAGATCCTGTGATTACGATGCAGCTCGCTTCCCAGCGCTGGATAAATCTTCCACAAGCTAAGCCCCGCCTCCAGACCCACGTCTAATAACTCAGCGCTCGGAGATCCCCGGCGAGATGGAAGCACCCAAGGAGCGTCTCCAAGCTGGAGAATGGCGTCTGATTTTGGAGAATCCATTTTAATCTGGAGCTGGTGTGAAACGTCTGCTGTCAGCGCTCACATTACCTCAACTATATGTTTGGCTAACAGCTGTGCTCTGTTCGGTGTGTGTGATGTTCGGTGTGTGTTCTGTTTGGTGTGTGTTCTGTTCGGTGTGTGTGATGTTTGGTGTGTGTTCTGTTCGGTGTGTGTGATGGCTGTGGGATGGTCAGGAAGGGAGCGGGCATGAGGGGCGTCGGGGTCGCGGCGAGCGCTGAACGCCTCATTTACACTCTAGAAACAGACAGAAACACACAACACACACCAGCGCCTTCACAACCTTCTCCCTTCAATATTCAGTATTACAGTATTTCCATACCTGTGAGTCCGTGCAGTGGTTTGCACTCACCCCTCACTAGGAGAAGGTCCTGGGTTCAAGTCTTGGCTGTTTGTCTTCTCAAACACAGAATTGAAGGCAATTCTTCATATTTATTAACTCAGAATAAATACTCTGTCAGTACTTTGTTACTTGTAAAACTTCCAAAATTAATAGATTGTTAAATGATCAGTCTGATTTGTCTTCATGTGGACAGAAATGAGAGCCGCCTCAGGTCATCCCAGTGATTACATGATGTGTGACGGCGGTGATTTGCCGCAGAGCCAGCAGTGTTTCTGTCTCTGGAGGATCATCCTCTACCGACCGGACCATGAATTTCTTTTAGTTTCCACTGTGAGTTTGCAGGAGGCGGCCGGACTCAGATGTTGTAAAATGTGGCACCTTAAACTTTCCCAGGGCTCAGAGACGGACTCGACGGCATCAACCTTGAAACGCTCCGATATGAATTGTAGCGCCGACAGCCGAATCTGCCCGCCGCCGTATATCAGCACAGATCAGCGAGGGCCCCGGCGCCGCGGCGACCATTACCATATAGATGGTCTCTGACTCCTGACCCTGATCTGTCCTAGGTGTCCATGAATTGCGACTACGTGTTCGTCAACGGGAAGGAGACGCGCGGCTCCATGAACGCCAGGGTCATCTTCAGCTTCGAGCACCTGAGCGCGCCGCTGGAGCTCACCGTCTGGGTCCCCAAGCTGCCGCTGCAGGTGGAGCTGTCCGACTACAACCTCAGCTTCATCAAAGGGTGGAGGGTTCCCATCCTGCCCGACCGAAGGTGAGAGAGACGCCATGTCTGGTCCCGTGTCCTTCTGAGAAACCACTTCGAACATCCAGATGTTTCTTTCAGTTTTGCATGAAAATATCTGCTGTTTCTGATTTTGACCACTGGAGGTCGCTCTGTTTGGAGGAACTGCTGTCGTAGAGGCTTGAAAAGTAGAAGTTAGTGGGTTTGATTCCCTGGGAATGGCACTTGACCCAATGCAGAAAAAGATCATTAATAAAGTAGGATGACTTTAGTTCAATAAGAGGAGAAAACAAAGTGTTGTTCAAGAGACGATCGCTTCAGTAACATCAGCATCAGGAAGGCCACACGATGAGTCCAAGACCTTGAAACTGGATCAAGATTTCAGGAGCACAACATTAGACGAGGTCTCTATCCGGTCCAGGTCAGCGGCCCTGGAGGGATGTAAAGCGGCAGACAGTCGGCTCCAGGCTCCAGTCTGCTCAGCGTTACAATATAAACTCCTCAACGTCGACGCCTGCAGATTGTGACAGGAGAAAAGCTTTTGCATGAGGCAGTTTTTTAGTACAAAGATGTCTTACTGAGCTGTCTGTCTCTGTTTCATCTGTAAATAGAGTGATATAAAGAATCTGGCTCACTGTTGGGTTTGTTGAAAGCGTCTGATGGGCTCATTTCAAGCATATTTACCTTGTTGGATCTCTTACAGAAATCTGCTCCAAACAGGTTTCATCCAATCAGTGTAGCAAATGTGAGCATGACTGAGAAAATAAAGACAAAAGTTGCTGATAATCAAAGTTTTTCCTTGAATTTAGAGGGTTTTCTCTTGCTGGAAGCAGGATTATTTCTCACATGAGAGAAGAAGAATCAGCCTTTTCTGTGATTTCTCTTGTTAACAAAGCCCATGTCAAAAAACAGCAGAGCTGAAGAGAATCACAAGCAGTGGAATATATTTGGGATGTCTTATTTTTGCACATGATTACCAGAGGACTCATTATCCGAAGTGTATGGAACCCCGCGGTCTTCCACATTAGAAGCTAAGAAGCCAGCCTGCCTCCTCTTTGTTAGCCTGGGTTTTATGGTTACTTGCTTGTTTTGCTCCAATTAGACGCTGCGGCTCAGGTAGCACAGCAGAGAGGAAGCTCTGGGCTACAAATTGATCTGCAAGCCTGTCATGTATGTGTCAGACCCATTTGTACGCGTTTTGTACGACAAGACCAAAACACAGACTTGATTTGCCTGAGTTCAGCACACACTCCTGCTTTTAGCCGAATGCGAGACGCTTGTTTCGGTGTTAGCTCGATGCTTCTGTGGAGGACTCTGAAGGGTTTCTGGGGTACCAAAGCTTTTCCACAAGTTTGATCTGGATAGAGTTTTCATCCTGCACAGTTTGCAGTTAAGTGCCTTGCTCAAGGAGCGGATGGCAGCGGGATTCGGACCAGCAAACTTTTAGTCATAAGCTTGCTTCAGTAATGCCGATGCCACCACTTATGTGAAAGATTTGGATTTCAAACTTCGAGAAGAAGAATCAACAACATTGATGTTTTTGATGAGCTCAAATCAGATTGTAAATGTCTCATGTAAACACCTCAGTGGATCCGGTTCACTCGGATCAGATTACGTCTCAGATCAGATACCCAGAGGTAGTCTATCCTGATCGAGGATCCTCTTGTTGCCTCGTATAAACAGCTGAAGACAGCAGCTCATGTTGTACCAGCAGGTTATTCCTTCTGCTCGGGAGCTCCTCGTACAGAGTCACGTAACGACGAGAACAGGAAACAGGAAGCAGGGGTTGAAAAAAACTTTTGGTGTTGAGAGGCGAGAAGGACACAAATCACTCAACATCAAGTTGTTGGAACACGTTCATGATAGACGACCAGTTACTGCTGCTGCCAGCTCATGTAAGAACGGCTGTTTGAGCAGAGACCCAGCAGATAGAAACACCTGCTGGAGCTGCAGACTGAAACTGAGCTAAAGAGCAGAACCTGAAAAGTGCCAGAGAGACAGTGGGTCCATGTAGACCAGGACTGAATGTGGTGTGATTATTTAGCATTTAGGTATACAAATCTTTTAATACGGTTGTTTTCAATAGGAAAAAGAAAAAGCCACCATGTAAACAAGGTCTAGGTGTTATGCTAAAGGTACTGACGTGATTAAACTAACAATCGAACGCTGAGCTATCTGGTCTTCAGGTTGATTATCATTTTCGGTGTTTCTGCTGTTGCCATGCAAAGAGACGTTTTCAGAACGTTGTCATGGAAACGGGAAACTTTCTGAAACGAAAACACAAAAACAATGTTTTTCACTTGAAATGTCCTAAAACACCTATTACTTAAATGGTCAGGTCTAATCTGATCAGGTCTGTTTTGCTGTAGTCTGGTCTGATCTGGTCTGGTGTGGTCTGGTCTGGTCTGGTGTGGTCTGGTCTGGTCTGATCTGGTCTGGTCTGGTCTGGTCTGGTCTGGTCTGGTCTGGTCTGATCTGATCTGATCTGATCTGGTCTGGTCTGGTCTGGTCTGGTCTGGTCTGGTCTGGTCTGGTCAGGTCTGGTCTGGTCTGGTCTGATCTGATCAGGTCTGTTTTGCTGTAGTCTGGTCTGGTCTGGTCTGGTCTGGTCTGGTCTGGTCTGGTTTGGTCTACCCCGGTCCTCAGAAGGAGACGGTCAGGGGCTAAAAGATGACAAAGTTTGGCAGGTCAGGAAGCAGTCCCATGACTTGCTCCAAATCTCCCCGATTAGAAGTGGATTCTAGAAGCCTGAACTGTGCCGTCTCGATGAAAACCTCCAGCTTCATGTTTTCTCGTCTGTTTTTCCAGCTTGTTTTCACAGCGGATCGGAGCAACAATGCACCTGTTCTAGTGTGTTTTCTTGGATTTGCAGTCGTAGGCAGGAGGTGTCATTCATGACAAGCCACGCAGGGTGGAGGTGGATTCTGTCTTTCAGTGGTGGTTCTTCTGAAAAACACATTCATGGCGAGACAAAGCGCAGAGAGCATGTGTACACAGTGCCTCCATAAGAAAACCCACCCTTTGATTAGACTTTACATAAAAGCTCACTGAATAGCAGATTAATAAAAGGATGGACTGCCTCCTGCTTTGTGTCTTGTTTATATTGTCGGAGAGAAAGGCGTGACCTTGATTTCTATATTATACAGACTTGTGTCAGTAGACAGAATCCAACCAGCAATAAAAAGACAAGGAAGGATCTTCTGCCAGTCTGAGGTGCAGGGAAGGGGCTCTGGTGGGAGATAAAGGCTTGATGGACACCGGACACCCGTGAAAAATATGGCTCATTAAAAGACTCCTGCATCCTTGTCATGCATGAAGCGGCAGCAGAATGAGCCGCCAACCCCACAACAAACGCTTAATGGGAGCATTAACACTCACATGGGTGGCTGCCGCCGGCGCCGCTGGAGTACATCACCGTCCAGCCATCCGATTTCCACCCAAGCTGAATACAAATGGCGTGTTTACGGACTGGTGTGAAGAATGAAGGTATTTTCAAATGATCTGGAGTGCTTGGGAAACATCTTGGGAGGCCTCGTTTTTCATACATCTCCAATGAGCGCTAACGGCCTGTAGATGGTAGATTATCCTGACGTGGAAAATGTCTCCTAAATGTCCACTTTAGCACCAGTCATTCATTTCTTTTGCAAATTACTGAGCCTATTAAAGCGCTCTCCTGCAGATGAAGCCCGTATGAGCTTTACCTGTTTGTGAGATATGCCCATCAGCCATAAGATTAGGACCGCGTAAACCCATGGAGGCAGCAGATCTCTGAAGCTGTGAGGTGAAGGGATCCAGACCGACGTCTGTTTGTCCAGCACATCCCACAATGCTCAGGTAGATGTGAGGGAATCTGAGGCCACCTGTCTGACAATGTGTACTAACAAGCTCCATGATGCGTAGCTCATCAGTGATCCGGTCCTGTCCATGGTCATAATATACTGGCTGATTGAAGCAGCTTGGTGGGCCGCTGGTCCGGCCTTCAGCAGGCCCCAGAACCGCCGTCACACTTCATCCTGCTAATCACATTACGCTTGTTATTCCGCCGTCGGACTTGTGGTTCGGAACAAATTGCAGCAGTTTGAAAGTTTGTTTCTTTAAATGTTCCCACAATTCTTAGGGCCCATTTTCTATGCACACGACTTCCCGTCTGGCTTCATGAAAACAGTAATCAAAGACCCTTGTGAGCAGTCGTGGGCTGCTGTGATTGCCACACAGCGAGAACGGGGGAATTCATTTCAGAGGAGGTGAAGCATTCCTCTGGTGCGTGCTGTCATTCGGATTTACTGAGCGGATGTGAAGCTCTTTACTTTTCCCTGAAGCTCTCGGCCGCATCAGGAAGCCGGAGACAAAGGCGACTCCCGTCATGTCTTCACGATGCCTCATACAGACTAGCGAAGCGGCCGGTACCAGCTCAAACGGCCCTCCCACAGGAGCCCGTCTGATATCTCTTCAGTGATATATCCGTGGGAGATGTTGGACACGTCCTTTGATATGTTTTGTTTTCCTGTTGCGCGACGCATCGCCGTGGCACCATCACGGCAGGCATTCTAATTCAGAGCTGGATTTACCCATCAAATATGAAGCGTTCTTCCAATAAAATAAACCTTCTAGTCAACCATGATGAGAAAGAAAGTCTCTCAGCAAGAGAGCCATGGTTCAATTCCAGCTCAAGGCCTCCTGAGCCTCTTCTGAAGAAACCAAACAGGATGAATGTCTTTGTGGTCAATAACACTACGTACTCTATAATATCATGTTCCAGATGTGTAACATGCTGCTGAATCTTAACGGACACAAAGTTCAGGCTCCTGGTTTATGTTTAAAGATCCCGTGTGAAGTGTTCTGTCCAGTCGACTTCACTGTTTCCTTGCGTGTTTAGTGGGAGACTAGTTTACACAAGAACGATGTGCTAGAAGCAGCATCATCAATCAGACTCAGGTCGGAACGAAGATCGAAGACCGTCGTGAGGCTGGTTAATTTTACCCAACCTATGATGTGTTGCTGAAAAAGTAATTCTGTTCAGAATGAAGATCGAAGATAGGGCTGCACGATTAACCGACACTTCATCCAAATTGAGGTTTTAACTGCTGCGGTAACCGAACCGCACAGGGCTGAGGTTTTTTTGAGGCATGTGAGTGACACACCTATCCACCAATCAAAACATTCGAGTCTCGTGTTCCGGGCCACCGGCCAATCAGAAATGACAACAGGAAGCAAGTCTGTATGCACTGCACTGCTGCAGCTAACTAGCGTCAGGTTGCTAACAACAAACCCTGCGTGTGTGGTCTGCGGTGTCGTGAGGAGCAGAAAGTTTTCAGCGCGACTTGATCACAGTGTGAAAATGGCTGAAATGACAACAGAAGGGGGTGTGGAGCAGTCGGTATTAAAAAAGTGGTTTGGACTTTGAGTTTGAAAAAAGCGACGTGGAGCCAAATGTAGATTGTGTTGCCGTGCAGAAACCAGATCCAGAGGAAACGCATCTAATTTGTACCAACACCTGAAGACTCACCGCTACACATTACAGAAACGTCGACACATCGTAGGTTATTCTCTCTCTCACCCGATCGCCCCACAGCTCAGCCTTCATCCAGCATGTGATTCGCTCATCTTTCTCCATGAAAACATTGAAAACATGAAGCGCAAGCTCAAGAATGTGAGGGAATATAACCCAGAGTAGGATTAATAAACTGATTGTGATCTAAGAATATTACAGCAATTAGGATTAAAAATTTTTTTACCCTTTATCTTCAGAGGCTGGCGAGTTCTTTTTTTTTTTTTTTTTTTTTTAACGAGTTGAAGTTGGTTTCACAGTGGTGCCTATTTGCGGTTCTGGTTTTTAATTTCCATTTATTTCACGTTGAAAACTGTTGTCTAAGTAATGTTCTGTGAAACATGCAAGCAAGACCAGTATTGAATTACAATTTGGACAGCATTGGGTTTTGATTATTTTGTTATTTCATTAAAACAACGCACCTTTTTTTTTTATTTCAAACGTGTTGCAGACACGTGGTGGCGTCTTGGCTGCCGCTGCCTGCAGCTTTGTCAATTGTCAGTTTACATTAGGTTATTTTATGTGTCAACTTGAGCAAGACCATGTAAAAGTAACAAGAATTTTTTTCGACCATAATTTTAGCTGTTTTTTGCATTTGAAAGAAAACGTGAAAATTGCAAATCGAATCGCAATCGCATTATTGGTCAGAAAAATCGCAATTAGGTTTTTTGTCACAATTGTGCAGCCCTAATCGAAGAACAGAGATCGAACATCAGGCTGAGACCAGACTCGACCGGAGCAAAAGCACTGCAGATGCACAGCTATTATGAAACAGAGCTGGTACATAGACCCCACCCAGAGCAGGAGCCAGAGCAAATCTAAATAATCAGAGGTTCACTGTTTATTTCACACCTGTTGGTGCAGACAAATATGTAAATGTGATAGTTTCCATTTCTAATTTCTAGTCTTGTGCCAACTTCACATCCGCTGGAGGAGAGCGCCCAGTTTCCCTGACATGTGGCAACAACCACCTGCTTCTTGGTATTTATTCAGACATTCTGTATTTGCCCATGCTGCTCCACGTTTGCTCTGAGCGTTGAACATTTAGAAAAATTCCACAAGAAGCCTTCTGGTTTTGATTCTCACAGTATTGGAAGTGATTGGTCGACGAGGCCTTGAGCCTGGGGTTGTTGGATGAAGCTGCTGGTCCATGTTTAATAAGCTCCTGAAACATCCCACAATGCATCACTCGTGAGGCTCTGGAGGCCTCCCATCACCCGTCCGTCTGAAGGACAAAAGCTCTTCAGGCCCGTCTCAGTGTGGCTGTCTTGAGGAACCTTGAAACTAAAGACTAGAAGCTTCTGAAAGATGTTCTTTCATGAAGAAATGGTTCATCTTTGGATTCACGTCATTTGTTCTGAACAAGGAAGTGAAAGAACTGATGTTGAGGTGTTTGTGACCACAGTGAGTTATGGCAGCCTTATTATTGGTCTCTTAAAGGAATACTCCGAAGATTTTTGGACCCACGCCCTTTACAAAGTGAGACAAGATCATAAATACCTTTTTGTGTCTCTGCGTCCAGTGGCTGGATCCCAGCTGTTAGCATTGTAGTTAGCTTAGCTCAGCTGCTGGAGGTGAAGAGGAGTCAGAGCCAGACACGGATGGATATACCGGCGCACAGCGGCTGAGTCTACGGCTTCTACTGCTGTTCGCCGGTATATCCTTCTGTGGAGCACTGCGCTTATGCAGGTCTGTGTGTGTCAAAAGGTTATTTTAACGGATTGAAAAGAAAACACGCCTTTTAAAATGTTTTATAACCATTCAGATTTACTTCACGTGCTAACACGTCGTCCCCTGGACCACTAGAAAGAGTATTTTGTCCACTTTTGTCAGTCCGGCTCTGTTTCCTCTTCACCTCCAGCAGCTGAGCTAAGCTAACTACGATGCTAACAGCTGGGATCCAGCCACTGGACGCACAGACACAACAAAGGTATTTATGAGCTTATCTCACTTTGTTAATGATAGGGACAGGGCGTGGGTCCAAAATCTTGGGAGTATTGCTTTAATATCAATAGTTATTTCTTGTTTGCGTTTTTATTGAGGAACAATTTTGCAAATGTTTGTTTCCATGGAAACAGGCAGTCTTGATGTTGTTTTGACTTGTAACCGGTCAGGGTGTTGATCAGCTCACGGTGACTCCAATCCGGACTGATCAGACATGGAAGATGGACGTGAGGACGTCGTGTCGTTCAGGACCCGGGATGTGCTGCAGCTGCAGCATCAGGACTTTGAAACATCTTTCTAACTCGCAACCAACTTGGACTGGAGCCAGGGAACGATAGGAAGGCCAGGGCCGGCGGTGTCTGGAGGCCTGGCGGAATCAGCCCGGACCAGACAGCCCAGACAGATTTACGAGACGGCGTCTGATTTTTCAGACACTCAGCAGAGTCCGGCGCAGCGGCGTGAGCTCGCAGGTTGCATTCGGTCGACCTTGATCGTGTTTGTTTACACTCATAATGAAGTGCCGTGCTAATGAATTGGATCGTGTTTACAAAGGCCTCACAAAGCGCTGTAAATAACTCCTCAAAATAAGACAAGAAATAAGATGTCCCGCGTAATGTAGCTCATTAGTCTCTCCAAACAGCCTGCTAGCCCCAAATCCTGCTGCTTATCCCTGTTATTGGACTGACTTATGGTCTTTTTATAGACCCCTCTCGGTCGTGCCGTCGCTCACCCTCGTCGCTTACTTTCGCTCCGACGGCTTTGCACCACCTCCAGCCCCCCCGGACTCCTCCTCCGGCTTCCTCCGGCGTCTCCGTCCTACATTTCTTCCCTTCTGCAGAGCGACTCGCCGTGAACCTGGGCGCGCGGCGAGGGCTCCCGGCCTGCGCCGGGCCTCGGCCACGCTGCAGCAGAATTGCTCACTGGCTGCATTATCCAGGAACAAGCTCTGAAAAAGGAAAGAAAGTGTAATCGGGCAGGCAGCCGTGTGCACTGGAGCTTCAGCCTGTGTGCTTGTATCAGAGACTCTAATAAGAACAGACAATATTCTTCTGGGGGAGAGAAAAATATCAACCTTATTTTCAGGTACAGGCTGGGAAGGTAAACTTCCCCTGACCTGAGCCAGGAGTTGTGAAACTCCCTGACAGAGACAGAGCGAGTCGGACTGTCTCCTGTGGTTTCGCTCTGGCTCTCGCCCAATGACTAACGGAGTGTGCGGTCTCTGCGGCCGCGGTAGAGTTAACCGGCTCTACCGCTGCATGTCCTGAAGCGACGCTCACACCTGAAGTGACGCCGCCGTCACTCCCAGCATGCACAGCTGAGAGTCGCACCACCCCTGCAGACTGCTAGACACCGGTTTGGGGTTTTTCAGCCCCGGTTACACGACAACATTTGGAGTGGCGCTGAGATTCCCCACACTCAGTCTTACAGTCAGCTAACAGTCTCAGAGCTTTGTGCAATGGAAAACGTTAAAACCAAGCTAGCTGCTTCTTGACTGTTAGCTTCACAGCACTGTTGCACATTTTTAGTAATTTACCGCAGTCATTAACTGAAGTAAACCTCCTCAAATAATGCTGAATTTAAAATACACCTCAAACTGTGATATGTTTTTAAAGTCTATAAAATGATTATGCTAAGCTAACCGCTGCTAGCCACTTTCATTGCTGAAACAACACAAATAAATCTTTTTTTTTTTCCAACATTATTTTTATGAAATTAAATTCACAAATAACATCTCACAGTACACAGACAAAAAAATTGCACTCATATCAGAGAAAGCATTGAGGGCAGCTACATTACTGTCATTATCATCATTATCTAATGTCCAATCACCCTTACTTTACAAACCAGATCTGTGTAACATCAGTTAGTGCAAAACAGAATATATGAACTGTAAATATAGTTAGTGTATATATTCAAAAAGAAAAACAAAGAGATAAACAAAAACAACTAATTAAAATTGAAAAAAAAAAACCAAAAAAACAAAACAAAAACAAAAACAAAAACAAAACAAAAAAAAGGTTTCTCTGTTGTAACATGGGAAAGCTTAAGGTTTTTCTCTATTCTTCCAGTTTCTCAATTTCAAAAAGAGTACAGTTCGCACAGGATAAAGAATCCCAATAATAAACGAAAAGAAATTAATTTAGAAAACCTGCAAAGGGCCAATAATGTCTATGCCTCAACCTCCTCATTCATCACATTACTTAAGTCCACATTCCACAAATAAATCTTTTTAGCGATTCACAATAGTCATAATCTGAAGAGAAGATAAACAAATCATGTTAAAATACTGATAGCATGCTTCAAACCACTCGTTAAGCATGTCTGCACAGGGCTAAAGCTAAGCTAGCTTCCTTTAATCACTTCACTGCCGTCACATGGATTTAAATCCAAAACAGAGAGTTTTAACAGTTTACACAAATCATACACTGAACAAATCCACACAAGTAATGCTCAATAAATAGCGAGGAGCAGCTCTTCACACAAACCAAACAAGCTAACAGCAATTAGCTTAAACACTATAAACTGGCATACTTTCAAAAAGACATGAAAACACCAACGAGAAGTGTGAATTAATCCCTCTGAAGGGCTTTCTGTAAAGAGAAAGCTCATCTCTGCGTTTCTCGCAGCAGCTCTGCTTCTCGCCTCTCGTAGTTTGGACTGATGGAGTCACACAGTCGACTCCGGCTCTGTAGCTTTTACCTGTCAGGTCAATAACTTCCATCAGCGATGAAAGCTTTTCACATTTCTGCTCATTTCAAAGCAACACGTCCACCCGGCGCCGAGACGGACCGTCGAGGAACAAAGGTGGAGGTGAAGGGTGAGCGACCTGCTGCTTCCCTTCAATGAGCCGTGAGAGCTTTATGGAGGATCCGCCGTGCAGCCGCACGGCCTGACGGAGCGTTAGTGGAAGTTATGAGGAGCCCGGAGATAAATCTCAGAGTTTACGACGGTTGAAGTCCAGTAGGTGGAGAGGCGTTGGAGCAGAGCGCTTCCGCCCGGTGGAAGGTGGAAACCTGTAAAGAGCAGCTGGAGCCACGCTGCAGCTTTAAATACAGTCATTTTCAGTGTTTGAGACTGGATCCTATCATATCCTGGATCTGATCAGCTGTGAGGAACAAGATTCAATATTCTGTAAATCTGAGATGAATGAAGTCAAAGAGACATAAACAAGAGCCAGTTCTTCTTTTCTCACTTCCTTCATCTCATTGATGTTTGGTTTTATTTAACACAATTTTATATAAAAGACTACAAGGTGGGGGGTTCATGGGGGTTACTGAAGACATATCTCATGTTTTAATGTCTTAAAAATCAGTGAGTCGGCATTTAGTTCATTTATTCACATTACAGTATCAGCAGTGGGAGAAAAACTGGCCTCTGATTAAAGGAAGATGAATCTGTGAAAAAGATCAACAGTAACCAGAGAGTCAAAACCACTTCGTTGAAGAAATGAGCAATATTAGAGCCGAATGCATCTTTTGGTGAGAAACTGGAGAATGAGAGTTTGAAGCAGCAAATAGCCCGAGACAGAGACCAAACCCAGAGAGTTCCAGGTCAGAGAAAAGAAAGTCATTGACGCAGAGTATCCCAGAGACTCTGGAGGACACACAGTTCAAAGGTCGCCTGGTTTACGGGGGTAAAGGTTTGTGTCTCTGAGGAATGACTGACATACAGCAGAAGCTGTGAAGAGGACATGAGAGGTGAGGGACGGGTCAGGACTCCTCCCGTGCCGTCAGGCCTCCATGCAGGTCAGCCGACCCAGGAAACACGGGGACTGGAAAAGTGTCGGAAAAGTGAAAAGTTCCCTGAACTCGCCATGACAGAGAGGCCAGGAAGCGAAGCGCAGCCTGGAGAAGGCCTGAAGCTTTGTGAGCGTGGAGGACGGGAGCGCTCGGCCGCCGCCGCCGCCGCTCCTGCAGCTCAGGTCCTTCGGTTAGTTAAGTCAGAGTAAAGATTAAACGCAGGCGTGTTTTTCTGGGGGTGAGACTGGCAGGTTGTCAGGCCTGCTGAGGCCAGCCGGGCGACTCGTACGTCTGGCTGTGGAGCAGATGGCGCTCGGCGGGGGACGCACCTGGCATGTTTAACCCCGCTGCCCGGGGCTCCCGCGAACGAGACGGGCGTCCGTCCAACACTCATCCCTCTATCCCTCCCCACCCTCCCTCCGCTGGATTTCCCTTTGCTCGCGCCCTCCCTCCCCGCCGCCGCCGCCACATCAGGACCGGCGCCGAGTTCCTCCTCACTGTTAGGATGTCAGGTTCCAGCCGGAGCGCAGACCCTGCAGAGCAGAAGGCGCAGATTGAGTCACGGCGCCCAGCAGAATTTAGCAGCAGATGCTCGTCTTGAAGGAGCGGCGAGTGATGAATGGCGATGGCTCTTCCTGTCTCCTCGCGCTTTATGCAGACGTGTTTGAATGACTCGCCAGGAAAAACCACAAGTCGCTCAGTTTTCCCTCCAGAACTCCTCAGTCCTGTTTACACGACAATGACGTTCAGCGTTAAGTCTGAAAACGCTGTCGTGTAAACGTGGTCTTACGTTTGCACCCGTAAATGGGCGGAGCTTCAGTGGTGCCATTATGGAACCGCCCACTGTCCTCTGATTGGTCATCACACATTAACCTCCAGTTGTTGTTTTCAATCTTGTGACATTCCTGATTTATTTGCGTGCTCCTCAGACCGAAATGTTTAAGCAATATTAGCATAAAGTTGAAGAGCGATCTACCGTTTTGATCACAGGTACCCTGCAGGGTTCTGGATCTGGTCCTGGACACTCAGAGTGCTTTGAGGTTCCTTCAGGGTCTAAAGATCCTGGTCTGGTTGTGTCTGCAGGAGCACCAGAGACAGCGACACGGACGAGGATGAGGACGAGCGGCGGGTGAGCCGCGGCTGCACCCTGCAGTACCAGCGGGCCCTGGTCAAGGTCCTGACCCAGTTCCACACCACCTCCACGGAGGGCACGGACCAGGTCATCACCATGCTGGGGCCGGACTGGCAGGTGGACGTCACAGACCTGGTCCAGGACTCCCTGAAGGTGGCCGACCCCCGGATAGCAGAGCTGGTGGACCGGACGGTCCTGGTGGGTCTGGAGCTGGGATCCACCGTGCTGAAGGTAACTTCCCAAAACCCTCTCCCAGGCCCGTCAAGTAATCTGATTACACCTGAAAAGGTTGCTGCTTTTTTGGGTTTATTATGCTAATGCTAACGCTAACGTTCAGATGGGCGAGACAGCAGCTCTGTAACCGTGTCAACAGGTCAGAAGTAACTGAAACTCAATTCAACCTCCTGTTATCTTTTCTTCAGCAGCTTTCTGCAAAAGACCAAGAAACATGCTTTCAAAGTGGGAACATTTAAGCATCTGAACTAAAATGGCCTGAAATAGCAGCAGCGGCGATCAGCCATTACTGAGAAACGTCCATAAAAAGCACATAAATGACAGCAGCTCGATAAGACGGCAGAAACACAGCGTTCCAGGGGTAATTGTAGTCCTTATTTCCCCTCATTTCCTTCAAACCCCACTTTGATTGCTTGTTTTCCGTCTCTCTCTTTACCGTGTTCCCAAATCTACGCAATTAGATGCTAATTGTCCGCGGCGTCCACGATGGAACGAAGCGCTCGTGGTCTCTGCGTCAGAGCTTCTGCATGGAAACAGGAGCTCTGGGAGGGAAACCGAAGCTCTCCTGATGGAGGAAGCTGTGACTGACAGCAGCTTCAGCGCTCGTTTAACGGACGGACAGAGGTTCGATCAGGACGTCTGATGGAAGGAAAGATAGAAGCGATGGATCGTCGGTCGAAGGGGATCGACGATCACTCATCCTCTCACTGGCAGATGTAAAGCGCCTGGTCAAAATTCAATCAATAAATTAGAAATGAAGTCGTCTCTTCAGCTGTGCATCGCGGTACGTGAGATCCAGCCGATAGAACCAGAACAGAGAGCCTGATCGGCTCATCGATGGGTAGCTTCCCATTGAAATATGAGAGAAACACAGTAGAAAAAGAACAGAAGTAAAGACAGACGGGTTAACATAAAAGAGGAGCAGCGGAGGACATACTCAGACTTTGGTAATG
The DNA here is from genome assembly GCF_902148845.1 of Salarias fasciatus. Lineage (NCBI taxonomy): Eukaryota > Metazoa > Chordata > Actinopteri > Blenniiformes > Blenniidae > Salarias > Salarias fasciatus. Next base: position 26,621,205 of record NC_043754.1, read on the forward strand.
GTTTTATAAAACCGTCTTGAAGCTGAACTGCATGTTGTCAGGAACAGAGCGCAGTCGGTGGGAATCCACCACGACGTGTCCAGTGAAAACACACCGGTTTTCTATTTCTGTTTCAGAAAATGTTCACATTTACACAGCAGTGTTTTGAAAACATTGAAACGACTGCCGTTTCCATGGAAACAGACATCGAAGTGAAACTTTTCTGGAACGGAAATACAAACCGATGTGTTTTGACCGAATGATCGACGCCTGATGAAAGTCAAAGGACCTCCATGTTCAGAGGATTTTCACGCCGACCTGCAGAAACTGCAGATTTGAGAGGGAACAATGTTCGTCTTTCTGAGTGTTTCGGCCCGTCAGGATTTGAACGAGTCTTTGAGTCTTACGAGACTAATTCAAATTGTCCACCACTTCATGAATATGAATAAAGAAAGGCAGCAATTTCGGTCCATTTAGAGCAATATTTCTGACTCTCATTCATCTCTCTGTCTCTCTTCGGAGAAGTGGTTGATGATTATTGCATGAATTGAGTCCTTCTGGGTCTCATCTGACACATCTCAGTTGGGGAACGCACAAAGGAGCGAGTCTCAACGCTTTCAGAGGTTATATGTTCGTATGGAGGATGTTAATTAGACGATGAATGGAAACTTCTCCAGCCGAACGCAGAGGGGGGAAATGAGGACTTTCCAAGAATCCACTCAACCTGGTGGGAAACGGGGGTTTAATCCAGAGGATTATTCAACAATAGCCGCTTCTCAAAGTGAAAGGCTGCACTTGGAGAGCGTTCACTGTTCCTCCTTTGATCAGACACCTCGGATGGTAATTTCTAAGAAAACATGCAGCAGCCAGCAGAATGTAAATAAAATCGAGTCTAATCTACATAATCTGTGCTCATGATGTATAATCAGGATAGCATGTTCCTCCACAGCGGGACTGCCTTCCTCTCTGACTGCTGCTGTCTTCACATGATGCTTTAAAGTGGATAAAGACGAAATTAGAGAAACCCAAAAACTGCAGCTTCGTTCTGTGAATCCTGAACATGAAGAGTTCTGCTGACGTCATGTGTCCATACGTTATATAATCTATCTGTTTATGAGGTTTAACTAGTCAGTTCATTGAGCCGGAGGGAGATGCTCTATAATCTGGATGTTTTAGGAGGAAGATGCTCTATAATCTGATGTCAGAGGAGGGAGATGCTGTATGATCCCAGAATAGATGAATTAGGTGAAGTTTAAATCCTTAAAACACTCGGAGGACATTCGGTGTGTGTTATTCCTTCTCCTTCCATCTCGATACTCTCATGATGGTCGATTTTCCTGGATTGAGTATCTTTGTCACTGTAGACCTCCATGCAGCGGTGTGCTACGGCGTGCTGTGGCATGCAGCGGCGTGCTGTGGCGTGCTACGGCGTGCTGTGGTGTACTACGGCGTGCTGTGGCATGCTACGGCGTGCTGTGGCGTGCTACGGCGTGCTGTGGTGTACTACGGCGTGCTGTGGCGTGCTACGGCGTGCTGTGGCATGCAGCGGCGTGCTGTGGCGTGCAGCGGCGTGCTGCGGTGTGCGGCGGCATGCTGCGGCGTGCTGTGGTGTGCGGCGGTGTGTGGCGGTGTGTTGTGGCAGCGGCAGCGTGCTGCGGTGTGCGGCGGTGTGTTGTGGCAGCGGCAGCGTGCTGCGGTGTGCGGCGGTGTGTTGTGGCGTGCTGCGGCGTGCTGCGGTGTGTGGCGGTGTGTTGTGGCAGCGGCAGCGTGCTGCGGTGTGCGGCGGCGTGCTGCATTGTGCTGCAGTGTGCGGCGGCGTGTTGTGGCAGCGGCGGCGTGCTGCGGCGTGCGGTGGCGTGCTGCGGCGTGCTGTGGCGTGCTGCGGTGTGCGGCGGCGTGCTGCATTGTGCTGCGGCGTGCGGTGGCGTGCTGCGGCATGCTGTGGCGTGCTGCGGTGTGCGGCGGCGTGCTGCATTGTGCTGCGGCGTGCGGCGGCGTGCTGCGGCGTGCTGCGGTGTGCGGCAGCATGCTGCGGCGTGCAGCAGTGTGTTGTGGCGGCGGCGGTGGCAGCGTGCGGCGGGGAAGCCCCGCCCGCCCACAGCGCAGTGGCTGAGGTTGCCTCTGCAGCGGTGCGACTCGCTGAGCAGTGTGGGCCGCTGTGTAATGGCTGTAAAGTTTACAGGATGCTGAAAGCAGCAGACGCCGGTCGGGTTTGGAGTCCTCGGCTTCTGGAGGTGTTACGTCTGGGTTTCATCAGAGCGGCGGAGGAATGGAGGCTAACAAGCAGAAGGAGGCGGGAACACGTCGGCGCTCTGCGGCGGGAATCACAGCCCGCTGCACCGCCAGCATATTGGAGGAGGTCAAACCAAACTCACCCAGACTTTCACCAGAACCGGATCAGAACCAGGACCTTCATCCTCAGGACACTTTAACAGGCTAACACTTCCTGTTCCTGACTCCTTTTCCTCATCACTTCAATTCAATTCAACTTTATTTCAAGTACAACAGTCATTTCTCTTCTCTTTAACAGAGAAAAACCAACAATTCCACAAGAACAAGCATCACAACTGTAGGAAGGAGAAACTTCTTTTCTGAATTATATCTGTTGAAACTAGTAATGTGATGAAAAAATGAAATAAAACAAAGTTTCTTATCAGACTTATTGAGCTCATTCATTCATTCATTCATACATTAACTGAGCAGTTTTTAAAATATTTCACTTTTTCAATTATTTTTAGGATTACATCTCAACAATTTCATCAGTAAAAGTCGGAGGAAGAGTTTAGACTACAAAAAGAACTCGCTAGTTAGCTTTCACCACAGTAACAGAAGCACGTTTCCGACAGACTGGAGCAACAGATTGAGCTCGATCCGTAGCGCACGGCAAGAGTGCGACACGTCTGCCATCTCTGCCGGGTCTTTCTGAACCCAGACCATGCAGCACTCCACTCAGCCTTCACTCTTTGTTTGTGTACGGAGTATGAAATAGACTTTATAGCACTGAAGAAGTGAGTGCTGGGTATCGGCGTTCGCTATCGGCGAGGAGCTCCAGGTCGCCACTGGGCCTTTCAGGCAGTGAGACCGGTTCACCTGTAGTCCGTCCCTGTGATCGGAGCTGGGCAGTGGAACTCTGGAGCAGCTGATGGTAGGAATGAAGGTTGAAAGTGTGAGTCGTAATATTATTGCGGTGGGTAAACTCCGCCCAAGCGGTAAACGGCGTCCTCTCCAGGCGCCGGCGTCGTCTCCTGCCAGGCTGAGGAGCGCTGGGTTCAGCTCAGGTGTGTTTCTGCCGCAGAGGCCTCTGAACTCAGCGTTCGGTGTGATTTATGGAGCGTAGGATTGGAGGGGAGGAGCGGCGAGGTGCCGCGGCGCCCGCAGCCGCTGATGTAGTGCGACGCTCCCGCGGCGCCGCTCCGCAGCCCCGGCTGCATTATCGATCCTGCGGTTATGTGAGAGAGCGCAGCGGCGAGCTCCACGTGCACGGCCGCCAGAGACGCCTGGGGAGCCTGTAAGCATGGCGGCCTGGCCGCCTCGCCGGCCTGCAGCACCGGAGACGAATTCAGCCGGGAGCTGAGCCAGAAGGAGCTCAGGAGCGTGCACGTGGTCGCGCTGGACAGACGACGGTTTCTCCGACTGATTATTCACTACAGTCAGAGGTCTGGAGGCACCAGAGGCTCAGGAGAGCTGCTCACACCCGCCATGCCGCAGAAAGACCAGCAAACCCGCTGCTTACAAGGATGTGCTAACTAGTTAACCAGCTAACTAGCATGATGTCAGCTAGGTAACCAGCTAACGTGATGTCTTAACTAGTTAACCAGCTAACGAGCATGCTGTATTAACTAGTTAACCAGCTAATTGCAAGGATGTATTAACTAGTTAACCAGCTAACCAGCATGATGTCTTAACAAGTTAATCAGCTAACATTAGGCCCTAATTATTTAACCAGCTAACTAACATGCTGCATCAACAAGCTAACCAGATAGCTAACGTGATGCATTACCTAGTTGACCAGCTAATTACAATGCTGTATTAACTAGTTAACGGCTAACTAGCATGCTGTATTAACTAGTTAACCAGCTAACTAGCGTGATGCATTAACAAGTTAACAAGACAACTAACTTGATGTATTATCAAGTTAGCTAGCTAAAATGATGCCTTAACTGGTTAACCAGCTAACTAACATGAAGCATCAACAAGCTAACCAGACAACTAACATGAATTATTAACAACCTAACCAGATAACTACATGAATTAATAACAAGCTAACCAGGTAACGAACATGATTTATTAACAAGATAACCAGATAATTACCATGACTGATTTATGAGCTAAGTGACATGATGTACCAACTAGATAACTAGATAACTTACATGTTGAATTAACTAGCTAACCAGATAACTAACAGGATGCACTAACTAGTTAACCGATGGATCACCATGTTGAGACCACGGCGTCTCTTTTCATTCTGCAGAATGTGACAAAAGCAGTAGAATTCTTCACCTGGGGCCAGAAGTCAAGAGGTTTAGTTTTGTGTGTGAAGTGTGTGTGGTTCCCGTGGACAGGAAGTGCTCCGTCACCACAGCTTTCTTCATCCTGGGCCTTGGAGAACAGTGTTTCTGTTTCAGTGTAAAGTCAGGCTAAACTGTCTTCTGTTGGACCAGAAGGAACACTTTGCGGTTTTCTCTGATCTCCAGTCACTCCATTGTTCTCTGACAGCATCAAGCAGACCTTTCCACCAGCAATGGGACACTGACTGGATCATTTCAGCCAGGGGTGTCCAACATAAGGCCCATGGACCAAAACCGGCCCCCAAGAGGATTCAATCTGACCACATTTCTCAGAAAACATCGATTTTAATTAAAACAAATGTCTTCAGAGAAGCGACAGAACAAGACACAGAGCAGAGCTGAGGCCACGGCAGCTAGCTACCTGGCCGCTATCAAACCAGCATCAAGCCATGCTGTCAGGGCGAGTTTGGAAAAATACCCACAATGCAACAGCTCAAGTGTCGTTTGAAGGACATTTCACTGGATTCACCAGCAGAAGGTTTGTCCATGTCGTCCGTGTCTGACGGAGCAAACAGGAGCTCTACATGGTTCCCGGTGTTTCTGCCGTCGCCGTGGAAACGTCTTCCTTGATATTGACACTGATATGGACGGATCAATGCCTCGCCTCTGAACATTCCAGGTCACTGAAGCGATCTTGGTGCTGACTGTGACACCGATTCCCAGTCAGCCGTATTGATTGGCTGGAATTGACGGACCGGCTGTATTGATTGGCTCATATTGATGGACTGTGTGAAAGACTTTATTTCTGTTCTATCCTGTAAATGAGACTTGAAAGAACATTTTTGTGTTGTCAAAAGTCTAAGTGGCCACTCTGCAGGATTCTAGGGAATAAATCCTGTCTGATTTAATTTACAATTTATTTTTCCTTCCATTCAAGATTAATTTACAATTTAAACACTGAAGTGACAGGAAGCCCCGCAGAGCTGGTTCAGGGCTCCTGATGAACGCTTCCTTCAACTGAACACTGAGGTTTCAAGGAAACCAGCCAGAGGGAGCGGATTGAGTTCTTTTTGTTCGTTTTGACACAATGGAGGACTTGTTTGACCCTGTCAACCTGGACGGCAGCGTCTTTCCTCCGTCGGCTCTTCTTTGACTCGCTGCTGCCAGATCGATGCTCCGCCTCTTCCCAACACGTCCGGGATGTTCTGCTGCGAGGAAACTGGGGAAATCAGTAACTGTGCTAAAAGTAAATGAGGCAATCTGAATAAAAATGAACCCCAGATTGCTGCACTTCATCAGGAAATGCTCGCTGGAAAACATCCCAAACTCTGCAAATTGATAACAGTCGGAGAGAAAATCATCTTCCTCCGGGGCTTTTAGCTTTGGTTTTCTTTTTTTTACATATTTCTGATGGAACAGAAGCTCGTTTGAAGCATTACTTCTCCCTGGAAGTCGAAGCACTTTGTGTTCTCGAGTGTTATTTAAAAACAAGGTGCCGGCAGAGGAAGGTTGACCGGCGACGTTCCGGTTAGCTTCACAAACAGAGCTCCTCCCGGGGTCAGCGCTTCGCCGTCACACAATATTAATAGATCCACAGCTGTCAGCTTTTATTAACATGAAGATTTCAGCTGCAAACAACTCAAACGACCTCCCACCCAAACACTGACGCTCAGATCTGCTCGCTAGAAGCACCTGCAAACCAACAAAGTTCATTTTCATTTTCAGATCAGAGCGCAACGGAGGGAACGAGCTTTGTTTTATCAAAACATGGCGTGAGATGAAACAAACCGCTCACTTAGTTACCTAGTTAGTGAAATTAGCCAGACTTTAATCACGCTTAGCAGGAAGCATCACTGGAGTGTGAGAATGAAACTCTCCAGCATGTAGCATGTAGCATATAGTACGGCTCGGAGCTAGGCTAACTGACAGCTAGCAGGTGACTGACACTGTTGCCTAAGCTAACAGCTAACAGCTGACTGACACTGGTGGCTAAGCTAAATGACGCTAGTGGCTAAGTTCACAGCTGACTGATGCTGGTGGCTAAGCTAACTCACCCTGGTGGCTAAGTTTACAGCTGACTGACGCTGGTGGCTAAGCTAGCTGACACTGGTGGCTAAGCTAACAGCTAACAGCTGACTGACGCTGGACTCGGCTCACTGCCTGTTTCCTCTGTGCAGCAGCTCAGCTGCAGCAGGAGGGACTCAGTGGACGGGCTGATGGACGTGGGACTCGTGAGTCTCTGGACAGTAAAGGGACTCACAGCGGGACGTAATCTCAGCTGGCACCATGGCAGAGAAGAGATTACATCTCCACCCGTCCTGGACAGAGTGAGACAGGTGGTCAGTCTGCTGACTGCTGAGCTGTTAAACTACTGAATCTAAGCCCGCTCCATGTCTCTGCTGGTCAAGTTTCACGTTAAGTTGCTGAGTAAATTGTCGGTTTAGTTGGTGACTCCAGTTGCGGGTTAATTATTCTGTTCTGGGAGATCTCCTGGTGGATCTGTGAGTCTCTGTGATCTGTAAATATCAGTGAGGTTCATTCAGATCCAACGTGTTGTGTTGTCTGTTGTGCTGCTGCGTTTTCAGCAGGTAACAGAAAAACACTGAGTTCTGCTGTGTTTTGGGTTGTAATTTAGTTTTATTGCAGCTGAAAATAGCAGACATGTGGGAGGCTGAAGGACTGACGCTGAACTTCACGCTGCAGCTCATCGTTGCTTGTTGAATTTCATTAAACCAGGAAACATCAGATGTGAACCGCACAGAGACAGAATCAGTCTGCAACTAGCTGATTTGTTTGTTTCACTTTCTGAATGAAGTGCTGAGATGTGGTTGTAGATTTTTGGGGCGAATCGTAGCCCAGAAGGACGGGTCTGGTTGGCAGAGTCCAGGTCTGTTTCTGGGGGTCGAGGTCTACCTTGGGACCAGTTTAAAGGGTCCACGTCTCAGAGAGGCTGTGAAAGGGTTCAGCAGAATCTTCTGCTGGATTTTAAAATCCTCGATGGAGTTCAGTTCAGAGGTTTACTTTTGCGGCTGCAGCAGTGAAAGTGATCCATCATGGAACAGAATCTCCCTCATAAAAACTTTAAAACTTCTTTTAGTCGCTCATTTCCCATCATGCCTCAGGCGTGTTGTGTGAGTGTGTGTGTGAGTGTGTGATGCCCACTGAACCAGAGCCCTGCTGCATTCATTCGTCTCCGGCATCAAAAACTTCAACGTGCCCGTGGAAGTTTTCACACGAAAAATATTCCACAATAATGCAGTAACTTTGTGATCCTTCAGCCCGATGTTAATGTGGCGTGCGATTCACGGGGAGTGTGAAAACACACACTCTCCCACACACACACACACACACAGGCAGCAGCTTGTAATGGTTTCCAGCCATTAACCTCTGGAGGTTAGAAGGACGTGAGCAGAGAACATTATATCATTCTGCTAATTGTGCAACACAAAGTTTGACAAGTCATCAGGCGGCCTAATTGGAGCGCGGCCGCGTTGTGGCGACGCCCCCACGCTAAAAATAAAACGGCAAGGTGGCGCTGAAGGTGAGCACGCCGTTTGGAAGTGAAGCTTTTATTTATCCTCCATCGGTGTCAAACATATGGCCCACGGGCAAAACGCCACCCCCCCCCCCCCCCCCCCCCCCCCCCCGCCCCCAAGACAGTCCTGGAAGACTGAGGAAAACACTTTGAATAAAAGCAAAACTTTTCCTGGTTTATTCACTCAGGACCATTTAATTTTAGTTACTCGCTAACAAATTAGCGTTAGCATCAGTTAGCATTGGAGACCCTGCTTCAGCTCAGTGGCTTCAGGTCACTGTAGAAATCAAAAGTCTGGTCAATCATTCTCTTTATTTTTCACGCTTTTGATTTAATGGTTCTGCACGCCGTACTCAGAGAAACTCCGTGATGCCACCCAGAGAGTGTTGGGTAACGTCCTCCACCAGCGACGTCACAGGAGGAGCGACGGCGGCGGTTTGGAGAGTCTTTAATGGGCTCTATGCACAACTCAACCACTTCCTGAACTTCAGGAGGCTCCTTATTTCCTGCCTTTCATGATAGGAGGAGCTGATTAATGCAGGTGTGTCTGACCATTACTGTTGTGGTTACAGAGGTCAGGGACACCGGGGTTAATCAGATCGTCCTATCATGAAAGACAGGAAACAAGTTCAGGAAGTGGTGAAGTTGTGCATGGAGTCCAAATTAGCAAGAATGATGAAAATAAGACTGACACCAGAAAGTTAAAGGAATACTCCACCCAAAAAACAATTTGGCCTCATTTTCTACTCACCCTCATGCTGAGAAACACTCTGGAGCACTTTTTTGACGTTTCAAATGCAGTTGGAGATGTTTGGGGATTTTCGTTGTCAACAAACAGGGACCGACAGAGCCCGACAGAAAAAACGGTCCATAAAGTCCACAAAACGTTCCCATTTTCCTTCATACTGCTCGTCCGCTGTAATCCAAGTGTCCTGAGCGGTAACGTCCATAATTAATTCTTAACGAGGTCATTTAGTACATTTTAAGAGCCCAAACAGTGCGCTCTGTACAGCTCCATTGCATGTCTGCACGCAGCCTGAACTACGGAAGCTGCGGCAGACCAAGCAACACGCTTGTGCCCTTTCAGCAGGACACCGAATTCAAAGCTTTAAAACAGCAGCCAGTCACTTTTGTGATTGTCCACAGCTCGGTCACTCACAGCAGAATATAAACAGCGGAACTTCTTCTTCTACGCTTGCAATTTAGAAAAGTAGTTGCTGAAAGCGCGCAAGCGTCTGGCTTGGTCTGCCGCGGCTTCCGTAGTTCAGGCTGCGTGCAGACATGCACTGGAGCTGTATGAAAGCGCACTGTTTACGCTCTGAAAATATACTAAATGACCTCGTTAAGAATTAATTATGGATGTTACACGCTCAGGACACTTGGATTACAGCGGACGAGCAGTATGAAGGAAAATGGGAACGTTTTGTGGATTTTATGGACCGTTTTTTCTGTCGGGCTCTGTCGGTCCCTGTTTGTTGACAACGAAAATCCCCAAACATCTCCAACTGCATTTGAAACGTCAAAAAAGTGCTCCAGAGTGTTTCTCAGCATGAGGGTGAGTAGAAAATGAGGCCAAATCGTTTTTTGGGTGGACTATTCCTTTAACCAGAAACATACCCAGCAACTTCATCAGCAACTTAAACATAACCTTTAACAGCAACTTAACCAGAAATGTAACCGAAATATAACCATCAACTTAACCTGCAACTTAACCAGAAACCTAACATGCTCCATGGTAGAGTTTCAGGCTCACACTCCAGGGTTGCTACATGCTACATGCTACATGCTAAACATGACTAAATTGCTCCAGTCTTTCTCTCACAGCGGACTCGGTCCCTGCAGGACTGAACTCTCCAGATCTCAGATCTCAAATTCATCGTCTTTCTTCATCTCTGAGCGTACTTGGTGGATAATCCTTCATTGACCTCTGACCTGCTGGTGTGGACTGTGTAGAAAATGATGATGGGAGGAGCGTGACGGCCCACTGAGCCGGCCGTCACAGCTCCAGGTCTGGCTGCCGGCGGTGTCCTCCGTCCTGACCTCTGACCTCTGGTTGCGATGCGTGGTAGAAGTGACGGGCAGCGGTGCTTTCTGGGATGGAGCCGGGTGACGGCCGCTTTAATTCGGGGTATTCTCGTCAGAGTGACGGACAGGCGGCCGCTGTCACCCGCCGTCTGGACGCACTCAGACCGACAGCGCCCGGCGCTTTCTTCCAGAATTGCTGTCATGGAGCTTTATGAGCTGCAGGGAGACAATAAAGCCGCCGTCAGCCGCAGACGCAGTAATAACCCGGCTTCTCCTCTGCAGGTGGAGTCTCCGCTGGCGGTGGACGCCGTGCTGGGGGAGGCGGCGTTCGCCGTCACCGACGACAAGGTTTCCATCACGGAGCTGCGCGTGCACGCCGTGTCGGGGCTGACCCTGTCCCTGCAGCCCAGCCCGGGGAACAGCCACACCATGGTGGCCAAGGCCGGCGGCCTGCAGACGCTCGGCGCCCCCAAACAGGTGACCACCGCTTCCTGTTCGCCACTGCGGCTTTTAAAGAACTCTTTCATATGATGTGGATTTTCCAAACATCTTCTAACAATTACAATGTAATTACAGAAAACTGCCACTGTTTCTCTCATATGTGTGAAGCCCAGTATTGATTTGTCTGCAGCACTGGCCGTCGTGATCAGGACAGTTTCCTAAAATGAGCGACTGAGCGGAGAGTGATCCACCTCACTGAGGAAGCCAGGCTCTGATGCTCCCACGCATGCCATCGCGCAGACCTCACAAATAATAACTTTTTCTCTATTTTAACAAACTTATAACAACCTGCAGCCTTTTGCCTCCAGAAAAGAAGAAGAAGAAGAAGAAATGTTGTCCTCTTTCATGTCTGAAGCCGCTGTAAATATTTACAGTGCATTTTATTCTGCAAACCTCACAGCAGCATCAAAATATTCAGGTTACTCTGCAAACCGGCTCCATATTTATGAAAGCTGTGTGTGAGTGTGTGAGTGTGAGTGTGAGTGTGTGTGTGTGTGTGTGTGTGTGTGTGTGTGTGTGTGTGTGTGTGTGTGCGTGTGTGTGGCCGTATACCTGAAGTAAATAACGAGCGCTCGCAGTTAATGCTATTTACTTCCAGAGCACGCCGTCCCCTAACACCCCCCAGTTAAGCAATAAGCTGTTTTATTTAGGCAGAAATGCCGGCGTGTTGAGGAAAGGAGCTCATTTAGATGGACGACAGTGGAACTGAGGTAAACACAGTCTTTCTGAAGATTTCATCCTAATTGGCTACTAGCTTAAAAAGTAACCTGGTGTACCAGTGAGCATGTTTGTTTGTGTTGTTCTGGAGCCAGACGTACATTTCTGGAGTTGCTCTCACCACAGAGGACTTCAAAACACCAGAAAGAACGGCTCTCTTTTCACGTGGGTCGACTTTTCAACTTGGAGCTTTCATAAGCCCCGTTTCCAGCAAAAGTTTCACATTCAGCAACATTTTGATAAGTATATCCGTTTCCACGGCAACAGCAGAAACACTGAAGACCGTGTAGTTTCCATGTTTGATTGACAAATTCATTTGATTGGTCTAAAGTTGTTCGATCGTTCCAACACGTCTGATTGGTCCGAAGACGGCCGATCGTTCCCGGCGTGTTTGGCGTGCTGGAGGAAGGATTCACTCTCGTCTCGGTAGAGCGGAGTGAGACGCTCACCAGCCTGGAAATGTGACCACATCGAGAGAGAAACCAGCATTAAATTCCAATTTTTCCAGCTTTCCGCTTCTTGGCCACCTTGAAATTTAATTATTGTAATGTATTGTCCTAAGTGCTCTCCGAGGCCGGGCCGTAAAACGCCGGCGCTGCTCTCTGAGGACCACCGCAGCTATTTCAAGCTGTTCGATTGTTTAACGGCGGGAACTTTCCCAATGTCCTCGATTACTCCAGAAATGAACAAAACACATAAACTATGGACCGAGGAACCGGACTATCAAGGTCTTTCTGCATTTCTTCCTTTTCTACTCCACAAACCTCCACATGGCGTCTGAAGCTTCAAGGTCAACGACTTCTCCGAAGAGTTTGATGAAAAGGTCCCAGAATAATATTTACTGGTGCATTATTTATCATCCGAGCTGTTCATGCTCACTTTACATCCGCTCATATTTCCTCACGCGATCGAGCACGGACCGGAGAAAGTGGTGAAAGCTGAAGAGAGAACATTAAAGAAAATGTGGAGATTAAAGTAATGCGAAACACAGGAAGCACTTAGAGACCTTCAATCATCACGGAGAACATTCACACGTTCACGTTTGGCTGAGCCACTGGACCGACGCAGTGGAGTTACTGTACCGGTGTACAGGCTGTGACTGTTTTGACACACCTGCTAAAACCTGGATGTGAGCTGAAGGTACATCAGCTCGTGGGAGGAAGATGCTCTATAATCTGGATGATAGCTGAAATTATACTGTGGGTTTGAAGTTACACCATTTTATTTAAGCTCACGGAGGATCTCCACCGCTGTCCGATGTGCTACAACTTCCAGAAAACTGAAGTTCAAAGTTTAAATCAAAATGAAGTTTTTTTGATAGAAGAAAAAGTAGATTTCTCTAAAATCCGTCTTCTCCGTTTTCTTCCGACAGGAGGCCAGTTTTTCCGTGTGGATGCTCTTCAGCGACAACACAGCCGCCACGCTGACGTACTTCGACCCCAAAGACTACAACCTGAACGCGTCCACGCTGGACGACAAGGTGGTGTCGGTGTCGCAGGAGCCGCAGCAGCGCTGGCCGGTGGTGGTGGCGGAGGGCGAGGGGTCCGGCGAGCTGGTGCGCCTGGAGATGACCATCTGCGAGGCCTGCCAGAAGACCAAGCGCAAGAGCGTCATCGCGTCCGCCGCCGTCTACGTCAAGGTCCGCTTCGGCCCCGAGGAGGACTCGGAGGAGGAGGTGACCACGGAGGGCGAGGCGGAGCCGGCGCCCGTCACCCGCCGGCCGATGGTCGATCCCAACGCCGGCGGCAGGATTTACGAGACGTCCAACGAGCAGCCGGCCAGCGTTCCCATCGATTACACCAACTTCCCCACCGTCAGCAACCGGGAGCCGCCCACCGAGAGCGGCGAGGAGGAGGACGACGACTTCGTGCACTCGCCCCGGAACATGACCGACCTGGAGATCGGCATGTACGCCCTGCTGGGCGTCTTCTGCCTCGCCATCCTGGTGTTCCTCATCAACTGCATCGTGTTCGTGCTGAAGTACCGACACAAGCGGATCCCGCCGGAGGGCCAGGCCAACATGGACCACTCCCACCACTGGGTGTTCCTGGGGAACGGCCAGCCGCTCCGGGCGCAGTGCGACCTGTCGCCGCAGCAGGCGGAGAGTCCCGGCAACGCCCTGGAGGGCGTGCAGACCTGCTGCCACGGCGACCACCACAGCAGCGGCAGCTCGCAGACCAGCGTCCAGAGCCAGGTGCACGGGCGGGGCGACGGCAGCTCGGGCGGCTCCACCAAGGACAACGGCGAGGACGCCAGTTCGCCCACCTCCAAGCGCAAGAGAGTCAAGTTCACCACCTTCACCACCCTGCCCACGGAGGAGCTGCCCTACAACTCCATCCCCATCGCGGACGAGGAGGACATTCAGTGGGTGTGCCAGGATATGGGCTTTCAAGACCCCGAGGAACTGCATGACTACATGCGCCGAATAAAGGAAATAGCCTGAGATCCCAGGCACTTTCTAAGAAGAACGTTCCTTTCTATTTTTCTCTTTTTCACAGACTGAAAGGCCAGCCGTTGTTTTGGTTCGTAGGGTTTGTTCCATTTAGTTTGCACAGTGCTGTAAAATCATACACGCTCACACAGAGAACGCGGGAAAGCCGAGGACTGCAGCGGAGGACTCACCCGAGGAATCTGCTGGTCTCGGCTGAGGCGGACATGTCTGATGGGGAAGCTGAGCCATGAAGGGAGCCTGACAGGGCCGGGAGCGAGGCGGCGTCTCCACGGGACTCCACAGTGCTGCACTGACTCCCAACAAAGAGGCCTTTGATGAACACCAAACTGTCAAAGACTCATGAAAGCTTCAAAAAAATCGTTTTGTTTTATTTTGCCAAAGTAGGGAAAAAAAAAAAACTTTCAAATGGCGAAACCGTCTTCATCGTTGTTCTCGGTGCAGCACACTCATGATTTGTACTCATTCCTTACATTTTTCTACATTTCCCAGGCGGTGGAACGCAGCGCCCTGCTCCTGCTCCTGAAATCTTAATGCCTTATGAAAAACGGTCACGGTTCACTTCTCTCTCACTGCAGCCGGAGGCGGCGGCGTCGGGGCGTCCACGATCGCCGTTCTCGGCGCCGGGTCCGAACGGAAACACATCTTGTGCGCTGCGACGATCTCTGGCGGTCTTTGCATGGATGAACGGGGATCTCAAGGCACAATCAGCAACGCTTTTTCGTTCCCAAATTTGTAAATGTTTATATTGTAATTATATAATCATCCTTAGTCATTACTAAACGGAATATGTTCCCATGCATCGCGCGCATGTCGGGCCGGCGAACATGCAGACATTCCTCTCCAGTGTGTGTAAATACCAAACCGGAGTCGCGTCGCTCGCCGCCAGAGGGACAAACTGCTGCAGATCTTTGATAGTCTGGTGGCGGGTCGACGGTTCCTCCCGCCCACGCTAACGTCATGATTTTTAACAAAAACTGGTAATCTGACTGTTTGGGGATTTGCTATGCATCCGAATCTTTTCATGGTTTAGTTTCGCTCGACTTCAAAAAGTCCCGGAAACGTTCTCACTGAGCACAAGATCCTGGAACCTCTGCAGGAAACCACGTCCCGAACCAAGAACCAAGCTGACTCCTTCGCCCCGCGGCCTCGCTGTTTCTGTTCTTAGACGCGTCGTGTTACATATGTGGTCCCTCATTAGTTCGGTACGGATTTGCTTCGCTGCACAATGTGAACAGGGCGCGCTCCAGTGGCATGCTGGGAAATGGGAAAGCTACAACTTACCAGTCCGTGAAAGTTCAACAGATACGTGATAAAAAATCCTTCAGATTATTAGCATTAGCAACAGCACTGGAATCAACTCGTTGAGGGTTGTACGTTTTAAAAAAGTCTCCTGAAATTTAAGAGTTGGCAGCCATTTTCCAAGATGGCCGCCTTTTTGAGCTCAATGTTTTCTCCAGGTTTGTTTGTTGGGTTGATTTGTGTTTTATGACTATGAAGAAGTCAAATGTTCATCTCTCTAGTGTGTTGTGCTGTGTGAGAAGACGAGACGAGAACCAAGACTCCGTTCACCAGCAGCGCTTCAGAGAAGGTTCACGTTTCCATGGAAACGACCGGAACACTGACAGTGATGTTGCTTTCCTGGTGGTCCACTACCGGTGCTGTCGATTGTTTAAGCAATGGAACCACACACACACAAACACACACACACACACACACACAGAACAAACACTCTGAACATTAACAATGGGAAAGCCTCTACTGAGCATGTCCAGACGCTGTTTACTGCATGTGCACTAGCAGCGTTTCAGAAAAGTTGCGTTTTGACCCTGTTTCCATGGAGACGGGGTCACTGCATTTTCAAAAAGCTGAATCCTTCTGAGCCGTTTCCAAAATACTTGTGTTTTCAGTGACTCCGAGCTCCGTTGTGGTGTGAACAGAAACCCAAAACGCAACGGCAGTTCAGCGTTTTCACTTCAAATGAGCCCCAGGAGCTAGCTCCCTGTCTCCTGGTTTATCAGACATAATTAGCCTGCTGTTTCTCGTGTAGACGCCGTCTTCATCCAGAGGTGGGTGAACAGTCACGCCGCTGCTGCTGAGGCAGCTGGGAGGACGGTTGCTGGAGCCTCTGACTGTACTAATCAACAGCGCTCGATGATTGCTGCTGTGTGGAAGCGTTAATTGCCGCCCGATCCATATTTCCTGATTTGGCCAAACCCTTCGGACGGCGCTCGACAGCAGCTGATCGCGTCTGTAATTGCGGCTGCCCCGCTCTGCCTCTGCGGTCCTGGACTGGATAACTGGGGCTGACTTCTGAAGGTTAAGGCTATTCCTGCTCTGATCTTACATGAAACGACTTCCCTTTCAGGACTAATGAGACAAGCGCCACGGAGAAATCACTCCCCATGTTACATTTCTTCTCCGTTCTGTACCGTGCATCTGAGGGCCGCGATTCTTCTTTTATGTTAATTGACTGACTGATTCTTAGTGATCCTGTGAGCAAACAAATGCTACCTGCTCCGTCTGCGGCGCTAATGACTGTCGGCGCCATTTGTCGCTCAGAACTGTCAGTCAGAATGTGCTTTGTTGCCATTATAGCTCATTTCCCGTCCCTGTGGTGTCGGTAAAGACCCGATCCACCGCCACTCTCATCGTGGCAGCTCTGTTATGCAAATATCTTCTTCTTAAAGGACCGGAGTGTCGAATTAAAGACTTGATTCGTACATGAGAGGGAGGCTGAGGACTGCTGGAACACGTCCAGTCCTCCAGTCAGGGACGAGTCAGGAGGAACCGGGGCTTCTTTTTAACATTTAACTCATTAAAATCAGACAAATACACCAGATTTCTTTTGTACCACTGCTCAATGCCCCACTCCCTGTTTGGTTTCTTCAATTTTAATCATTGAACTTTGAGCATTTCTGCACATTTTATTGATTTTATTAGATTCTCATATTTCATGTATCTGTGCAGCAGCGTTAACAAATGGAGCTGAGTTTGAATTTGTTATTGATATTTAGTTACTGAAATGACTGACGTTCTCAATCAGTGGTGGAAAAAGACCTGGAAGCTGAAATTAGACTCAACTATAGGTATGAAGTATTGTAGAATACTTAAATACTCTTCTAAGAAAGTATTAGCTACTTCCTAACTACATTTAGTCACAGCTGATTTCATCCACGTCTGAAGGAAAATATATTAAATCACAGGATGGAAAACAAATAATGCAAAGCAGACGTCGGATCAACGGTTAGAAGATTAATTCAGTGTGTCACTAAACCAGCTGCAGGACGCTCCGATCCGGCAGAACCATCCAGAAAATTGTCAAAAATTCAAAGAAAGCGTCACTGAGAGCCGACCTGAGGGTTTTCGCTCCTGTGAAGCTGTTTCAGGCGTTCTGTTGTCACTCAGTGACATCTAGTGGTGGCTGGGGGTATGGACCGGTGTGTGTTCTCCTCCCATTGCTAATGATTCCAGTGTATTGTTCCCTGCGGAGTGTGTGGTTTCATGACAGTAACGACCAGCAGCACCAACTAGTGGAGCAACATGAGAACTGCATGGTTTTCAAAACGTTGCAGAAGTGAAACTTTTCTAAAAAGTAAAACACAAAAACGAAGCGTTGCAGTATGAACGGGTTCTCGGTTCTGGACGGTCCCCTTCATCAGGAAGCCTGGACGGGTTTTCCAGCTCCCGCCCCTCTTTAGCTGATGTTATTAGCGAGAAGCCTCTCAGGACGCTCCAGGTCCAGGTCCAGGTCCAGGTCCAGGTCCAGGTCCAGGTCCTGATCCTGATCCTGATCCAGTGTGCTCATGTCGCTTTGTGCAGTTGAACTGAGTGGAGCCCTGGTTTTCAAAGTGTGGGGCGGGCCTCGCCTGGGGTCATCCGAGAGCCCCGGAGGGGCAACGCATAAAAACCAGGGAGGGGGTCTGGAGGGTCCTGCGTCCCAGCATCAGGAAGAGAATCAGGGACGGGGAACCTCCAGGGAAAACCTGCTTCACTGGTCCGTTTACACGACGGCACACTCAGAGACACTGAAAACACAACTTCCTGGAAACTGAGATTTTTAAATCCTCATCAATCACAGAATTTCCTGGTTAATTATTAATGAAATATTGATTTATGGTGATTATTTCAATTTCAGTTATTTTGCAATTCGAGGCAGTTTTAAATCCATAATGTAAAACATTTCTTACCCGACTCTTAATTAGGAATCAAATGAACACGAGGAAAAATTGTTCTTTTTGACCTTTTGTATTTTCCTTCAAAATAAAGTTCCATGTTCTCTAACTGGTCTACTTTGAAAAAAAAAAAACCTTTAACAGCAAGCTCCAGCGGTGATGTCCCATAATGCACCTGTACTTCAAAGTCCCACTAAGAATAAAATTAAATGAATTCACGAGAGCTGAGATTCAGAACTGCCTGAGTTCTACGGTTTCTCTTCTTCAACCATAATGAGATAAAAACAAATTAATCTGTTGAGACTAATTAATCGTGATTAAAGGCGGTCTGGAGGCGCCCTGCTCTCTGCAGCACGTGTTTGTGGTTCCATTAGCGGAACCATCAGCGCCACCCAGGGAACCGACAGGAGAACCACACCGTTCTCACTGGTTTTCACGACGCTGCCGTCGAAACGTGAAACTCTTCTGAAACATAAACCGGGTGGAGGCGGGACCCGGGCGGCCTGACGGAGTCTCTGCTCCGGCAGCTCCAGGAAGACGTGTCTCTTGTCCCCTGCTCATTCGAGTCCCGGTGTTTTTAAAAAGTGTTCCTTTTGATCATTCTTGTGTGAATTCCACGTCTGTTCTGGGTTCCGCTGCACCTCAAGCTCATTGTTCTAGTTTTCTTTTTGCTCTCAAGCTGCTAGTAGAACCGGGGTCCCCCCACACCTGTGATGGAGATCTTGAACTGTATGGACCCCCCACCCACCTCACCCCTCCCCCATGGTGAACTGTGCACGGCGTGCACGGCGTGCACGGCTCGGCCGGCTGTGCCAAGTGACCACCACACTGACTATGATATTGTAATGTACAGAGCACTGTTGGATTTCCTGTATTCTCTGAGAAACAAACCTTGTATTTTCCCGTTATCTGTAAACTACTAAAGAAAATGCAACACCTGCTCCGAGCCGCGTCGTCCTTTGTGCCCGAGAGGCGGAAATCTGCCAAATATGAATTTTAGTTCCTGTTAGAAGTTTGATTAAAGGTGGATTAAGGTTTAACTGACATGAAGCGAGTCGTTTTATAAACAGTGGTCCTTCCTGTTACCATCAAACTGAAGTTTAACTTCTATGTCATTTATGTTAACTAAAATTAATGTTTTTACTTTGACTGTCACAGATTCCAGTATTTGAACTTAATTCAGAGACTAAAACGTCCAGGAAACAAGTTTCTGTTGCTCTGCAACATCTGCAGCCAGACAGATGTTGATGGAGGTTACTGAGTGAAACGAGAAGATATTAAAAAAACGCATCATTAGAACAGGTACCAGAGTCTCACACTGTGAACCGTGGCGAGGTTTAAATGAGCCCATGAGGGGGTTCAGTCCTGGTCCTGGAGGGTCTCAGTCCAGGAGGATCTCTGGTCCTGGAGGGTCTCTGGTCCTGGAGGGTCTCTGGTCCTGGAGGGTCTCTGGTCCTGGAGGGTCTCTGGTCCTGGAGGGTCCCTCTTCCTCTGAGTGATTCCTGTCATGGTCCTCCTCCTGTCCCGTCTCCGGTTCCTCTGTGACGATCTCTGGTTCTCTGAGTTCTTCATCAGAAGGAAATGTGGAACTGAGGAGTCCAGAAAATGAAGATGGGGGGGGGGGGGGGGGGGGGGGGGGGGGGGGGGGATTAGGGTGTGGATCAGGTCCTGGGGGGTTATGGTGTGGATCAGGTTCTGGGGGGGTTATGGTGTGGATCAGGTCCTGGGGGGTTATGGTGTGGATCAGGTTCTGGGGGGGGTTATGGTGTGGATCAGGTCCTGGGGGGTTATGGTATGGATCAGGTCCTGGGGGGTTATGGTGTGGATCAGGTTCTGGGGGGTTATGGTGTGGATCAGGTCCTGGGGGGTTATGGTGTGGATCAGGTTCTGGGGGGGTTATGGTGTGGATCAGGTCCTGGGGGATTAGGGTGTGGATCAGGTCCTGGGGGTCGGGACTCATCCTGCCACACCGGGCACTGGGCCTGCAGCTGAAGCGGACTGTAAAGGTTCAGTGGATCCGCTTCACTCGGACTGTTTCTGATCCGATCGGTGGAATTTCTGTCCACTGCTGGACGCTGAGGACCCAGACAGCCAGAGATCAGACCCTGAACGTTCCCCGAGAGACTTTCAGACCACTGATATGTTGTCCGTTTGGGGGGACGAAGTCCAGTCCGGGGTCCTGCTGTACGTGGAAGACAAGCGCGTTTAAGAGGACTGTCTTCAGCCCCCGTGTAACCCGGGCCGGTGGAAGTCCTCAGCTCCAGCGCCTGGACTGCGTCAGTCTCCTTCAGCGCTCAGATTCTGTCAGCGGTGAGAGGAGAGAGGACTTCAAATGCTGCCTCCATTTGAAGCCTGCCTCTCTGTGGCTCTGCCCCCCCACTGTGATGAGTCTGCCCCCCCGCTGTGATGACGCTCAGTCCGTCCCCTCAGATCCACCACTTCTCCCCCAGAGACGCTCGGGTCCCGCAGAGAGCCCCGGGTCCCGGTCTTCACTGCGTCCAGTCGGTGTGAGTGTTGACGGCGTCGTCACGGAGACAGACGTGGACATCTGTCTGCTGCAGGCGGACACATTCTGAGGGTCCCCAGTCCGAGTCCCCACATCTCCTCTCCTGCAATCCACTCACAGGCTCCGTTTACGTTTTCACCTCCGTTTCCATGGAAACTGCAGTCGCAGCAACGCTGACGATGACGCGGTTCACAGAGTGTGGCTGATTTGTGTGATTTTTCTTCGTTCAGTTTTAGATTTTTCTGAAACAACGTGAACAGCAGACGAGCATTCCCTCGATCTCAGACGAAGACATCATCCAGACGTCGTTCAGTTTGTTCGTTTCCCCGTCAGATATTGTCCTCCCTCCTCATCTCATCATTTCACAGTGTTCGTCGACCCACAAAGCTCACAGAGGGTCACCAGACGTTTTCTAAACGCTCTTCTTCCCTTTCAGCACATCTGTCTCCATCGTTTGCGTCTTCCAGTGTCCAACTCCTGCTCTCACTCTTTCATTTCAGTCGGTTCGTCTCTTTGTTTGAAACACATAAACAACCGCTCACTTTTACAGGATACAGTCCCAGAAGGAGGAAGCTTCATTACGTGATCAGAAAACCAAAACCAGAACTTCTGAGTCCCCGAGGAGAAATCCTGTAGTTCACGGGCGGATCACACTCATGTAGTCGTTTGTTCAGTTTTACACGGAAACTGTGAATCCGAGCAGAAGAAGACGTTACAGCTGCACCTTCTCCTCCCCGCCTTGTGTTTTGTGTTTTCTTCCGTCGCGCAGACTGTGATCCCTGTGATCTGGTGTCGAGATATTTCCAGCGCGGCCACGGCGAAGCCTGACGGCAGGAAGATCTTTGACTGTGTGAAGCAGCAGCAGTAAGTGTCAGACTTCGGTGTCAGCCCTTCCAAATCAAAGACCGGCTCGTTTTCAGAGGCTGGCGAGCCGGGGGGGCCGGGTAACGGCTGGGCCCTGACAGCCGCAGACCTCCGTAGACCACAATGCAGCGCTTCATGCTGCTGCTGAGAGTCTTCTTCACGCTCCTGCCGCCATGCGAGCGTCGCGGTGAGCCGGAGCTCCGGAAATAGAAGGAGCTCGCAGATCGTCACTGTCAGCCCGGCCGAGCTCCGGGAATCGTCCCGCTCCGTGATCAACGCTCGCTCTGAGCCGCAGGACGGGTTGTTTGTGGTGTGATGCAATGTTCCTGCCACCTTCAACAAAACTCTCCTTTTAAATCACAAAACTAGAGATCTCTGCCAGGAGCTTTCACCGGAACATTTTCTTATTCTGGTTCCAGAGGTGAGTTTGCACAGAAACTGAGCCAAACCAAACACGTTGGAGGGAAAAGTTTGTTTTCCAACAGAACTTTTTTAGGACTGTTTGTGTCGATACTAGAGAGCGGAGTGGCACGGTGGAGCAGTGGTTCACGCCGGAGAAAGCTCAAAAATGATGTGTATCAGAGAAAGAGGAAGTCCTCCCGCCTCTTCAGCCTGCTAGTGGCTAACAGCTAGCAGCTAGCCACAAGGAACTGCGATATGAAGTCCGAGACCCGGGTTTGAAGGGGACCGGAGTTCACCTGTTTGATCCGGATCACAGTTCAGGGGAGCTTTAGAACAAGACCAAAGGAAGAGGAATTCAACAGGAAGTCCCTGAAGTGGACTCTGGTCCGGATCAAGCAGGATTGCTGTGAAAGCATCGTTAGTCGTTACTGTTTCCTCCAATCAGTGGAACTGACCTCTATCTGAGGAAACTTAAACTATCTTTTACATTTAGAAACCTTTGTGATATACCATCAGTTTGCTGGACTTGATATTTCACCAAAACAAATCAATATAAACATCAATAACTTCAGTAATAGGACAGAACGCCTCATGGCAGCATTTCCGTACGCTCATAGAGCTTTGCTTCATGTTCTGAAGAGAGAACATTAAATCTCACACACACTTCATGAATTAAGTTTGAATAAATGCTCCAGAAAGTTCCGTCACTCTCCTCCAACTTTCAATCGGAGCGAGCCGTGATGTGATTTGTGCGGCTGTGAGACAATGAGGGGATGGGGCCTCGTCGGGAGCCTTTAAACGCCGCCGTCTCTCCGTGTGTCCTCCCACGCCTCCCTTTGCATAATTCCAGCGTGCGTCTCTGCCTCTCCTCTGCAGTCTGAGCAGCCTCCCGGCGTCCTGCTGCTCCTCCAGATACGGCCATTGTTCCTCAAACCGGGGCAATATCGGCCTGGTTTCCTGTGGTTTGGGCTCCTGTACGAGCCTCTGCTAGGTAAAGCGGAAGCGTCTGTGGATCTCTGAGGGTTTTCTCATTTCAGACCGTTTAAGATGGAAAAACTCAACACTGACTGCAGGTCAGCAGACAGCAAACAAACCGCCATGAAAATATATTGACTGGTTTTCGTTCCCGTGACTCTGAAAGCGTGATTCAAGGTCGATCTGAGGCTGGCTGCAGTTTTAAGCCGTCAGCTGCTGTCGTCGCATCCTGACTCCCGTCCAGACTCACTCAGGTTCAGGGTCTTTCAGCGCGCCTGTCTGCGGGCGCCGCCAACGCCGGCGTGACTGCGTGGGAGTCTGTTTGGCTCCTGAAGTCCAAAAGTCGTCGCTCGCCCAGACTGCCTCTGGTGGTGTGCACCAAGAGACGGCCATCGATTAGCCGCCACTCTGAAAAAGTCTGGGAGCCGCTCAGTGTGTTAGTCTTTAGCAGTGCACTGTGTTAGCTGTTAGCTGCTCAGTGTGTTAGTCTTTAGCAGTGCACTGTGTTAGCTGCTAGTCTTTTACTGTGTTAGCTGTTAGCTGTGTTAGCAGGTCATTGTGTTAGCTGCTCACTGTTTTAGCTTCACTGTTAGTCTTTAGCCGTGCACTGTGTTAGCTGCTAGTCTTTTACTGTGTTAGCTGTTAGCTGTGTTAGCAGGTCATTGTGTTAGCTGCTCACTGTTTTAGCTTCACTGTTAGTCTTTAGCCGTGCACTGTGTTAGCTGTTAGTTTTTTACTGTGTTAGCAGTTAACTGTGCTAGGGGATAGCTGTTCACTGTGTTAGCGGTTAGCTGTTCTCTGTGTTAGGAGTTAGCTGGGTTAGTTGTTAACTGTTCACTGTGTTAGCAGTTAGCTGTTCACTGTCTTTGTTGTTAACTATATTAGTGTTTCACTTTTGTTAGCTGTTAACTGTGCTAGGGGTTAGCTGTTCACTGTGTCAGCAGTTAGCTGTGTCAGCAGTTAGCTGTGCTAGCTGTTCACTGTGTTAGCGGCTAGCTGTTTCAACAGTTAGCTATGTTAGCTGTTAACTTTGTTAGGGGTTAGCTGTGTTAACAGTCAGCTGAGTTAACTGTTTGCGTTAATTCAGTCAGGACATTTCAACTGAAAACACGTCAATTCAGAAAAGTTTCACGTTCACATGTTGACGTTGTGGAAATAGCATGTGGCAGAAATGCTGTAGTTTTATGTTGTTTTGTTTTAGAAAAGTTACATTTCCTCTCTCGTTTCCATGGAGATAGAGTGTCTTCAAAAACTTGCCTTTTCAGCTGCACCATTTTCATGTAAACGGATCCCAAAATGCACCAGTTTGTTCTTCCCATGAAACCTGGGTAAATGGTAAATCCGTGTTCGTGAGCAGAACGGGGAGAGACAGCAGCTCTGCAGCTTTACAACCGTATCAATGACTAATTCAAACTTCAGCAACTGAAGTGGTCAGTGATGAATTCTGTTCCATTAAACACTGGTCAGAACAATAATAATAGTCCACTTCATTTATAAAGTACTTTTCATTTAGAGAGTCTCAAAGTGCTGCAGGCAACAGAAGCAGCACAAACACTTCAAATTAAAACGAGGTCAGTCACAATCAACCTGTTATTCTGGGTCTTTCAGGTCATGCAGATTTTAGATTTTACACAATCTGAATCCAGTTAGATGATGATCATGCTACAGTGTTTTTAGGTTAAAGGCGCTATCCACAATTTTAATTTAACCACGACGAGAAAAATGCTTTTGACATCATGTACTAGCAAGTCCATGCTACATTTCTGTGTAAAAAAAAAAAATCACACATTGATCAGCGTGTTTTGGATATTTGGCCCCGCAAAGCGCTGCCTGAGGATTCAGCGTGACGACCTCTCTGCTCCAGTGGCAGCAGCAGCAGCAGTGGGGGCGGGGCAGGGGCGGAGCCAGGCCGTCTGCAGCGCCTGCACGACACCGGTAAACAGACCAGCATGGAATCTGAAGGAGCAACAAGCTACTGTCTGCATTGAACACATAGTGACAAGGTGACATCTGGTTTACTGAGACGAAGCGGCCATTTATTTGAACAAAAAAGAGTCGAAGTGGCTTCTGCTGTGTTTCTGCGTATGGGATGTGCCTGTAGAGTGGGAGGGTTTTTTCAACGTGAGGAACCAGTCAGAGAGCTCGGGGGCGGAGCCAACATTTCAAACTGAAGTCAGGGCTCAGAATTGTGCAGAATCACGGAGAGCTCCTTTAAAGTAAATCTAAAGTAAGTCTCAACTTCATCAGACTGAGTTCATTTTGGATGCTTCATAAAAACCTAATTTTAGGAGTGAATAGATAATAAACCATTCCATCCTCATGTATTCTGAGTTATTTCCCATGTTTCCATGGTTCTCTGTCTTCAACTGCAGTTTGAATGAATCAGATCTGATGATTATTATGAGAATTTAACGTTTTCTTATTTTCCCTGAAAATGCTTTTTTATGGTTCTCTGTTGACAGACTGAGGCTCTGCTGTGTGGAAAGGATCAAACCTTGATAGTTAACTGTACTGTGACAGCAGTGCAGACACCAAAATAGGCGATGGGTTAAAAATATTACAACTGATCATTAATCTTTGAAAATTGAATTGTGCAGGATTTAATGTGAGTAAATAAAGTGAAGTGTTCTGCTCCTCACTCAGCACATCCTGCTGAGTCCTGTTTGAATTGGACTTGCTACCTGTAAGAAGTGAGCAGTTAAACCCAGCAGCCTAAAAAAATCAGGTCTATTCTGGCCGGCCGCCATCGGGCCGCGCAGCGATCTCCGTGTAATCACATGCAAATGCGCCTCTCAGACGGTGGAAATGTGTTTTTAGCCCTTTGCCTCCTTCACAGCGGGACCGTGGCGCTTTGAAGTTTGGAGCTGAAGTGGCGGCGTGCTCGTGTCACGGAGGAAGCGAGCGTGGGCTCCGGCGTCTCGGCAGCCAACGCGACAACTCGCCACTGCTGGCAAGCATGAGGACGGCGAGGCGTTTCCACCAGCGGCGAGGTGAATCCGAGCACGTTATCGGCCGGAGTCTCATGCTGATGAACCTCCGCCACGTGCACACACACACACACACACACACACGGCCATGCATGAGCACGGTGGGAGCCTCCGGCGGGAGTCTCGCCAGCCTCCGCCGGCACCGAGACGTTTCCTCCAACATGTCCGACCTCATCAGTCAGAGTCTGACCTGCACAGATGACAACTAAAGCCCCGGACAGGAGGGACGCAGCGCACGTTTCAGTGGAGCGCCTGACGGAGTCCGGACGCAGCGCACGTTTCAGTGGAGCGCACGGCAGAGTCCGGACGCAGCGCACGTTTCAGTGGAGCGCCTGACGGAGTCCGGACGCAGCGCACTCGACTCTGAGGAACCAGGGTCGATCGTTCCAAGAAGCTGGGATGGAACATGTTTACCGCTCAGTGTGAGCTTCTTCAGGATTTTACTTTTGTCTTTTAGGACAGAGGTTTTAAAAATGTGCCTTTGACATGTTTTGACCGACTTCCTCTGTCTTCATCAGAACGCCGTCGGTGGAAACATTTTGCAAAATCTTTGACAACCTGCTGCTTCTTGCATCAACATCTACTTCCTGCTTCAGTCGACAGTTCTCGTCACATTTCTGGTGAAGACGTAGCATGGCTGAAGCATTTAAAAGTTGTGCAGTGAAAACTTGGGTTCTCTCTGGTCTGTGTCCTCTGTCCAGTGGCATCGAGAACATTTCAATTCAGGAGACACAAACAGCGCGGAGGCCGGACGGGAACATCAGCCACCATAGCCTTTAAAGCTCAACTTCAGATGATGAAAATGTTTTTATTTTCACATCACATCTAAACAATAATTCCCAAAAGTTCCCAAATTGAAATCAGTTTTAATGAAGCCTTCTGCCGTAGCCCTCAGGCCGATATCTCAGCTGGAATCTCAGTGTTGTGTCAAAGTGTTGGAGAATTCAGATATCGGTCTATTCTTTCAGTCGTCTAATCATACACTCATCTGCAAACTATCTGAAGTTTCTTTCCTCGTCTGTTTTTGACCTGTTTGCTGCATCGCCTCGATTTTAAATACTCTCGTGGTGAAAGCATGATTTTATGTGATAATACTCAAACTGCATGAACTCAGGGAAGGGGAGAAACACTCGATTGGATGTTATTTTCAACATGAACAAACTGCGTCACTCTGTAGTCGTCGGCATAAAAGCTAATGAGCTGTAGATTAGATAATTATATGTAATTTATGCGCTTTACATTCTCTGTCCTAATAAAAACTGCGGCGAAGTAGGACGCCAGCGTCAGTGGAAATGTGCACTTACAGAGGAGAAACTCCCCTCTGACATTTACATCCATTTTTATTTAAAGGGCATTTATTAAAGGACTTGTTCCTGAGGAGTCTGTGAACATACAGTATGAAGAAAGGTAAGATTCAGAGAAAAAAACAAAACAACATGAGAGTACTTTTACTGTATCTGCAGTTTTTCTGTAAATGTCACTATACTGAGATTAATCAAAACCATAGAGAGACTTCCAGTATTTTTGGCCTAAAGATCAAATGAAATTGTTCAAAATGTCACATTAAAAAAAATGAAATTACTTAAGAGCTTAAAGTCTGCCCACAGTAATGTAGAGTCATTCAAATATCAAGCACTGTAGGTTAGCTATTTTTCTTTTTCCTGCAAGTAGATGCATCAACTGTTTTATTTTTCAGCTTTTATGATTTCTACAAAGCAAAGTTGCTATCATATTAGCATTAGCATTAGCCAAGTTGCATCGAGTAGTGGAGGAAGATGCTCCATCATCTGGATGTTAGCTAAATAGTTATCTTCAGCGGGTGTGATGATCAGAACAGAGAGACAGCGGCTCTGCGGCTGTTTAACTTCCACTTTGGAGGCAAACACATAAACTACATGGACTAATTTAGATTACGACTATTTACTCCCAGAGGGTTTGAAAACACAGATCACTGAACAAGGCCGTGTGCTGTGAACTCTTCATGTTACATGAACGTCAAAGACGTGTTCTGCATAATTCATGAGATGTTTGATGTGCAGCAGTGGAAGAATTCTCCCTCTCCACTGAAAAAAGCCTCTGATGCTTCAGCTTTTAAACTGCCGTCAGATGTTTCTGAAAGCTCCTGTCAGCGAGAAGCTGCTGCTGCCAGATGTGATCAGGCTGCTTCACAGGAGGAGAGTCCGATCCCACAAACAGCTGTTTTCACCTGACACCACTGGGCTGAACGCTGCTGTGAGGGCAAAACAACCGACCGATGTCCATCCGAGATAAACTGGATTAAGACCAGTTCTAACTAGTTTAAACCAGTTTGATGTTGATCAGGCTGGTAGTAAACCGGATAAAGACTAGTTGTACCTCCTTTAAAGTGGACCAGACTCTCATGGAGAGTGATTCATTAATAGAGGATCAAACTGCTTCTAAACTGGATTCAATCTGGTTCTACCCTTGACGGAGTTTGCGGGAAGTGGATTAAACTGATCGTGGGGTAAATTAGATCTGGTTTAAAGCAGACTAAAGTCTTTCAAAATGAATCAGATTGCTTCTAAACTGGTTCTTACTTAAAGGTATAGTGGACGATGTTCTTAGCCTATGAATTCTGGGATGTGGATCTCAACTATTGGTCCTCCAACATGTCAGTCACGCTGGAGAAATGCTTGCGTAACGCCGTCAAGCGCACTCGTGCCCGTTATCTGCACATGCGCATTCAGAGTGTTTATGTAGCCGTGAGCTTCGGTTCCAGCCAGGACTTACCGACGGCGAGTCTGACATCATGAAACTGGAACTGTTTCGGAAAACAAGCTTTCTGAGCGAGGCCGATGGCAGAAACTGTAAACAGAGCCGTGCACGCCCGGAGAAGATGAGCTCGCGCTCGCACGCTCCCGACATTGATAGGCGTTTCCTAGGAGAAGCAGGAGAGCCGAGCGGATGGTCTGGCGCATGAGCGTTTTTCAAAAAGCGAGTAACAGACGTTTGGCTTCCACTTTTGAGAAAATCTTCCACTATACCTTTAAATAAAGTTTCCTTCCAATAAAGTTAATTTACCTTGAATGAGGCTGGTTTCTTTACCACATTAGGACAAATTCTATTCCAAACTGAAGTTGTCTAAAGTGGATCAGGGTAGTTCTGGGGGGTTCTGGGGGTTTCTGGGGGCTCAGGGGTCCAGGGAGGTTCCACACCAGTTCTACAGTAAAGTGGAATTTCCAAACAGATCACCTATAAACTGGATTCAAACTTGCCCTGGATCAAACTGGATTATCCTTTCTGGCGGTGGATTAGAACGGTTCCTGAGTAAATCAGACCAGTTTTAAAGTATTGAACTTCTCCAGAGTGAATTAAACTGGCTCTAACTGGATTAAAGTGAACACAAAACAGCTGTTCCTACAGACAAAGATCCACCCAAAAACCATGTCTCCAGACTGCTTTAGGAAACCAAACCAAGTGGAGAACATGCAAACTCCAAACCCCGACAGTCCAGTGTGAGCTGGGTATCTTCCCACTGCGAGGCAGACTGCTAACCACTGCTCCACCTGTCCCTCCACTGGCGTGACGGGGCGTCTCTCACGCCGATTCTCCTGCTGTGGTGATGAACTGCTTCCGGCACTTTTTGGCTCCAGTGAATAATTTCAACAGTCTTTAATATGCAATAGTAAATTCAATCCATTATTGATAGCTAATAACAAACAATGCACACGGCCTGCTTGGTAAATTGACTTTGTTTATGGTGCAAATGGTTTTGAAACACTATGAACATTCATTATACGTCCTCTAATAAATGATTAGGGGAATGAAAGTTGCTCTCCAAACAGCTCTGCATTGGCGCTGTCTTGATTTAAGGCTCTTCTACTCTATGTTCTCCGTTTCGCTCGTCTCATTTGTCTGGAACGAGACGGGTAATCAGCTTTGTGCATGGAAATTGGTGGATAATTCACAATGACCATGCGGCGCAGAGAGCAGCCAGTGTTGCTGCACATTTAATCTTAATATCCTCCTGAATGTGAGGCCTGCTGGGCGAGAGGCTGAGAGCCGAGCTGATCCCACCGAACTCTGCGTCTCGCTGCCGTTCCTCCTTCTGCTGGGCTGAGGGATGGACAGTTGCTCTGGAATAAACCATCATTTTTCCTACTGAGCTCCTATTTGGAAATCTCATGTTCTCATTGTTTGGACTTGAATCTACTTCACAGGTTTCAGGTTTCCTCACCTCATCTGAAAGGCCGTGTAGGCGACGACGTTTCAGGTGGAAACGCAGCGTTTTTATACAGTCGTTTCAGAAAAGTTGCATCATTACACTGTAACATTTAGAAAACTGAAGAAACGCTGAACACGGTGTAGTTTTCACGTTGAGCCACTAGTGGGTGCTGCTGTTTGTTTCAGTGATAAAACCACACACACACTGCAGAGAACACGGAGAACAGTACTCTCTAAAAAATAATGGAGAACTCAGACGTTCATACTGACAGAACACCAAGTCGGATTGTTGTTACGGTGACTGTCAACTCTAGAACTACCAACTCCAGGAGGATCTAAACTGGAACCAGGACCAAGAGGAGCAGGACCAGGAGAATATTTCCAGGCCCAGAGTTTTCGGTGTTGACTCTGGACAGAAGTCGAGTGTTTTCAACAAGTTGCACTTGTTCAGACTAAAGTTGAGCGTCGTCACCGTGTCAGCGGGCTCCAGGGCCGTCTGTGAATGAAGCCTTCGTGACTCTGTCTCTTCAGAATGTGGAACTTAAAGCTTTACATGCCGATAAGTCCAGGATCCTGGACTCCTCAGAGTTCACCGAGTCCTCATTGATACGGTGTGATGGAAACCTGCCGGATCGGAAACTGAACTGATTCATCAAAGAAGCCTTCTGAAGGAAAGAAGTTGGAGGAGAGAGCAAACAGCTGAATCTCCCCCCAGAGGTGATCCGAGCCGTGGCAGCACAGAGGCCCTCGGTGGAAACTCTGCAGGCGTCCAGAAATAACCACCTGATGCTCCATTAGATCAAACCTGCAGAAAGAATGATCTCCGTCTCCCACAGGGTTCTAAGTATAGCCAGGAACAAAAGGCAGCCCAGGAAAATGGATTTTTCTTCTGAGTCACGTTAAAAACAAGCCTTCCGATTCTTACAGGACGAGCGGCAAAAGAAAAGACTGTAATTTGGCATTTTGCTCCTAAAAGTACGACTTCACAGACTCCAGTGAGCAGAGATTCAACTCTAAAGAAGAAAAATACATCTGTGTGAGCCGACACCACCTCACACACCAACCTGGATAATCCCCGATCGGTGGAAGAGTCACGACCGACACGAGTTCAGGCGGTTAAACACGACACTTTGTACAGCTGAGATGTAAATAGATCATTAAACGTTTTTATTTAAAGTACTGAAGCAATGTAAAGGACTTTTTGTTTTATGAATTACTCTGTTATCTGGATGTTACAGGAGGAAGATGCTCTATAACCTGGATCTAATCTGAAGGTACATCAGCTGGTGTTTCTACATGTTCTAAGATGAATGACTGCTCTACTTACGTCTAAAGGAACAGCACACTTTATTTGAATACAAATCTTAAATTCATTCACTTCTCAGTCATTTTCTTCCAGTAATCTCGTGTTTCTTCTCATTTGCCATCACTGGTTTGGCTGCGAATAGAGACGCTTCTGGAGGGTATATTAAAGAGCTGATGAAAGGGAAATAAGTTGACAGAGGAGATATAATCTCCTGATTATTAGCAGACTTCTTTTGACCTTTGATCCTTGGTGAACCTGTGCCGTCTGCAGAGCGTTCAGTTAAAGCCTTTAACTGATGGAGAGGAGGGTTTCATTCTTCACCAGGTAGACCTTCATCGCTCTCACATGCAGCTATCTGCTCTTAATCTGGAGCTGGTTTAAGATGAATTATATCGGCGTATTAAAGAATCCCTGAGAGAGAGATACTTCTTCCTCTTCCTTCCAGCGGATATCAGATCAAATGACTCAGACTTCATTTACAGATCATACTTTGTACGATCTATTAAAGAAAGGTGTTTAAACTGTACGAAGATGGGAATGAAAGACGGGGACGTGGAGTGAAGAGGAGGAAAGCGATGCTGAGGCTGACAGCCTGCAGGGTTTGGAGTGCTGTCCTCTCTCAACCTGCAGACAGAAGAGCTCGTACCTGGATTAAATGATGGTTTCCCTCCGTGTCCGTCGGGAGAGAGGGAATCTAAATCTGCCGGAGAGCGCTGGAGGAGTGACAAGCTGAGTCAAAGTCAATGAGTGGTTGAGCTGTGAGGCTCTGCTCCGCCACACGTCCAGTCAACAGCTGGAGGAGTTCACATTTTCACCCTGACGCTCGTTCAAAGCTCTCTCCTGTGTTTTCATCTCTTTTCTTACTATCATCCCACATTTCCAGCTAAGAAAAACTCGAGTCATGTCTGCTCTCACCAGCATGTAAAGCTGGTCCCTCCAATGGACCAAGTCTTTCCTACAACTGCAGACACAAGATAATTCATCCACTTTCAGTTGATTGTTTCTCAAACCCTGCTGAGAGGAGCATTTCCGTCCTGCTCCATCCTCCTCCCTGTCTCTCCCACACACACCGGACAGGTGCAGCAACCATCCTCAGCCACACCTGAGCCAACGGACCTCGACCTCGTCACAGCCCCTCTGCAGAAGAATAAACGGCAGAACATCCCCGTTTCAAAAATGAATAAAAAAAGTACATTCAAGCATTCTCATGCACCTTTAAACACATTGTAAAGAAACCAAAAATAAACATTTAAAAGACTGGTTTTAAGTAATGCTTTAATCTTCTATTTATTAACATATTGTAATATTTATTTCTATTTCTTACAAGGCTACAACACATAATGACAATGGAATTATTCATTCATTAAGGGTTGAAGTAAATAACGTTTATTTATAAATTTGCTTTCAAGCAAAAACTATTTCAAAGCACTATTTTAAAAAACTGACGATAAACACTGATTTATTGGAAATAATCAGATGAAATTAAATAAAATTATTTGGACATAGCTAAAATATAAATGAAACAAATGATTAAAATTGAATTAAATGATAAATAAAACAAAAATAATCAATACATAAATTAAACAAAATTAGCTGTCCGCCGTAAAGGGACAGTCACTACATTACCCAGAATGCAACGCGTTTCTGCTACTACGGTAAGCAGGAAGTAAGCCTTCCAGTACTTCGCGTAGTGTTTTGACACAAAATCCGCAGAAATGAGTGAATTAATTACAGATGATGGTCAAGTCTTTGTTTTGCCTGTATAAGAATACTTTCCTCGGGTAAAATCCGGTCAAAACGTTGAGAAAATCGCCCATCTCGTCCCTAAAGAACAGGCGGGGAGAGAAAAGTTTGCACGAGTTAGCCGCTAAGCTAAAAACAACAGCTCGCGCTGAAAAGAGAGATTCTCTGAGTTTTTATGAAGCGTTTAGAGTCAGGCGTGACAGCATGGTGGTCCTGAGAGACGGCATGTGTCCTGGGCTGGAAGAGGAGCTACTGAGACAGCTGCGAGCTGCGGATGTGAAGACAGGTGTGTGTGTGTGTGTGTGTGTGTGTGTGTGTGTGTGTGTGTGTGTGTCTAAATCTGTCTTCTTGTGTCCACAGTGGAGGATCTGGTCTCATCCGATATTGAAGAACTTGCTCGGAGATGTTCAGTGTCCTATAAAGTAGGTACAGCTATGACTTTATGTGCATCAGAGGAAATAAGACACTACAGATTATAAACAAACAAATAAATATATAAATACAGGCGCTGTAGAGTCGTTATAGAGGCAGAGGAGAAGCAGGGCCACTAGAGGAGGTGTAGATTCGCTGTAGAGATGTAGAGTCACTATAGAGAAGTGGAGTAGAGCTGGGATTTGTGGCTCTTGGAAGCGAGCCGGCTCCTGAAGAGCCGTTCGTTTGAAAGAGCCGTTCAAAAGACTGACTCCTTAACAAACGTCACGCGACTCTATTATACCCCTTTCACACCGCAACTAGCGGGTCGACCCGTGTTTTCGACCCACTAATAATCGCCTTTTGTGTCCTTTCACACTGCCTGCAGACCCGCGTCTAACCGCCTGCTGGCGAGCCGCGTCGCTGCATCTTCTCGCGCTGATAGTGTCCCGCATTGATGACATCATCAGCGCGACGGAGCAAAGCGAAAGTAAACAATGCAGCAGAACACAGTCCCCGTTACCTGTAGACAAATCTCCTCTTCCCCACGGATCCAGAGCAGCTCTCTGGTCTCGCTGTCTTGCCAATACTGGATCATCTTGACGAAGGAAATCTCACGCTGTGTCCAGAAACAACAACTAGCACGCTAACGTAGCCACGCTACGTCGACGTCATCACGTAAGTTACCGCGTCGACTCGCGTCTGCCTTTCACACTCCCTTTCGCCCCTCCCACTAAAAAGCCGGTAGTAGTGACCCGCTAAAAACCCGCGTCGATGGCAGGGTTGAAAAACCCGGGTCTAATGCCGAGTGAACACTTTCACACTGCCATGAGGACCCGGTTAATCAGCGGGTTTACACGGGTTTTTTGGCCAGTGTGAAAGGGGTATTAGAGACGTCAGCCTCATTAGTGCGAGTCAATCCGGAATTTTCTGACATTCGACACTGTTACTGTCGGTTATGAGTTTTCATCTGGTGGTTTAATTTGTTTGATGACCCGGATTTAAAGAGATGTTTTTCCGACACACATTACATTGTGGTTCACCTTGAATGTCGTCCCCAGAGAAGAGCGTCAAAATACTGCCATGTGTCCTTTGACTGAGTGTTTCATGATGTGAGTGTGTGTTTGTGTGCACGCATCTGTGTGTGTGTGAGTGCCATTGCCAAGATAAAGGAGTCAATACGGTGTTTCAAATTAACTGGTTTCCTTGTTAACTGGTGACTGACTTCCTTTAGGATTTCCTGCTGCTGCTCGTAGCAGTCAATGTTTAAATCAGACTCATAAAAGGTCTGGCAACTTTTTGTCTGGTTGTTAACATCTACCACCAACAAGGGAGTGAAAGAAACCCAGTCGCCAATTAATTTGGAAACCAGTTATTCCAAAACACCAGCTTCGGTTTCTTGACACTTCTCCTCCGCTAGTCAGCTGCTGTGTTCAGGTGACTGGAGCGAGCTGCAGAAAACTGAAACTCGGAAATGTCGTCAGACATGAAGGCAGCGGTGAGAACTCAGACGAACGAGGCACACAGGAGACTCGTGAAGGAAGCGTGAACAAATGAACGACTTGTTCACTGAACAACTCACCACTAATGCAGAGTCACTCTAGAGCAGCTGTAGTGCCACTATAGAGGAGCTGCAGAGTCACTATAGAGGAGCTGCAGAGCCGCTATAGAGGAGCTGTAGAGCCGCTATAGAGGAGCTGTAGAGTCACTATAGAGGAGATGTAGAGCCTTTATAGAGCAGCTGTAGAGTCACTATAGAGGAGCTGTAGAGTCACTATAGAGGAGCTGTAGAGCCACTATAGAGGAGCTGTAGAGTCACTATAGAGGAGATGTAGAGCCTTTATAGAGCAGCTGTAGAGTCACTATAGAGGAGCTGTAGAGTCACTATAGAGGAGCTGTAGAGCCACTATAGAGGAGCTGTAGAGTCACTATAGAGGAGATGTAGAGTCACTATAGAGGAGATGTAGAGCCGCTATAGAGGAGATGTAGAGCCGCTATAGAGGAGCTGTAGAGTCACTTTAGAGGAGATGTAGAGTCACTATAGAGGAGCTGTAGAGCCGCTATAGAGGAGCTGTAGAGTCACTATAGAGGAGATGTAGAGCCTTTATAGAGCAGCTGTAGAGTCACTATAGAGGAGCTGTAGAGCCGTTATGGAGGAGCTGTAGAGCCGCTATAGAGGAGATGTAGAGTCACTATAGAGCAGCTGTAGAGTCACTATAGAGGAGATGTAGAGTCACTATAGAGCAGCTGTAGAGTCACTATAGAGGAGATGTAGAGTCACTATAGAGGAGATGTAGAGCCTTTATAGAGCAGCTGTAGAGTCACTATAGAGGAGCTGTAGAGCCGTTATGGAGGAGCTGTAGAGCCGCTATAGAGGAGATGTAGAGTCACTATAGAGCAGCTGTAGAGTCACTATAGAGGAGCTGGAGAGCCACTATAGAGGAGATGTAGAGTGACTATAGAGCAGTTGTAGAGTCAGTATAGAGGAGCTGGAGAGCCACTATAGAGGAGATGTAGAGTCACTATAGAGGAGCTGGAGAGCCACTATAGAGGAGATGTAGAGTCACTATAGAGCAGCTGTATAGCCACTATAGAGGAGATGTAGAGTCACTATAGAGCAGCTGTATAGCCACTATAGAGGAGATGTAGAGTCACTATAGAGCAGCTGTAGAGCCACTATAGAGGAGATGTAGAGTCACTATAGAGCAGCTGGAGAGCCACTATAGAGGAGATGTAGAGTCACTATAGAGCAGCTGTAGAGCCACTATAGAGGAGCTGTAGAGTCACTATAGAGGAGCTGTAGAGTCACTATAGAGGAGCTGTAGAGCCTTTATAGAGCAGCTGTAGAGTCACTATAGAGGAGATGTAGTCACTATAGAGGAGCTGTAGAGTCACTATGGAGGAGATGTAGTCACTATAGAGGAGCTGTAGAGTCACTATAGAGGAGATGTAGCAGAGGCGGTTCTGGCTACAATTGTGCCCTGGGCGAGAACCGTCCAAAGCCCCCCCCCCCCACACACACACACACACACACACACACACACACACACACACACACACACACACACAACAAAAATTTACCGCCAAACCCCGCCACCAAAACAATATATAGCAATACATTATATTATTTTTTGATTATTTTATTGAATATAATAAATACAAAAACAAAGTATAAACAAGATAAATACATAAAATACAGTATATAAATCGAGCATGCTTGAATAATATCTGAACAAAGTAAAAAAGGCAACTCTATATGTAATCTTCAATACAAAAATGAAACAAGAACAAAGAAAAAACAAAATCAATAAATAAAATAGAGCATACACCTGAGGAGTCCTGCAAAGAACATGTGGCTGAGGAGGTACAGTCGATGGCTCCTCACCAGACTCCAGGACCAGGTCTGTGGCTGCTGTGGTCGTCTCGGTCAGTGGCTCCAGCCCCAAAATATTTCAGAATTGCCCCTGAATTTACAATTAAGATACAATATGTATGTTAGATCACACTGACATCCCACATGCATCAGTTACCCAATTAAAATGAACATAATGCACATTTTATTAACATTTGTCAACATGCAATTAGCTAAGCATGACACACTGCAAATCATTTAAAAAGCCATATCACATGTATCTTACAAAATGTCATGTCAATTTATGTTAGACGTTATTGATCTTAGCATATAGCGTATGGGAATAAAAACGTCCACAGTCAGGATGTCTGTGTATTTGAAACACAAACTTGCCTCTGGGTGAAATTAATTGCATGACATGATGCCTTAATTACAATAGTTGGCAGTTAAGCTAAACTAAATAGGCTCCCACATACAGTCGTCTTCTGTGGCTTAGTAACAAAAAAAAGGCTAATAAATGGATAATAATATCATTCACATCACTCATAAAAATACGCATATCTTTATCTTTTGCCCGTTTCTCCTCTTCTTCCTTTCTTCCTTTTCTAAACTGGGCTCCTCATGGCTTCTTTGGTCTTTTACTTGGATCCATGATCAAAACATTGCCTTTCGCCAGCACCTTCCGGTCACGGTTCACCCGTAAATCAGCCGGAGTCCGGAGTCACGTGACGTAAATAAATTTACGTAGTCCACCCCCCCCCCCCCCCCCCCCCCCCCCCCATTTTTTTTCACATAACCCAGTCAGTTACGTGTGGGTCTGTATTTATAATGAAATACAATTAATTTTGAAGCAGTATGTGTTGGCATCAGTCTGCCCCCCTCCTCCTCCCCCTCCCCGCACCACTGCGCACCACCGCCCTTTTCGCCAACCTCTGCAGTCGCTCGTTGACGCCCCCCCCCACCACCACTAACTTGAGATGGAAATGAGTGCAAGTCTTCAAAACTTGCGACTTTTTTTTTTTTTCTTTCTCGTGCGCCCTCACAGAGATTGCGCCCTGGGCAGTCACCCACATTGCCCATAGCTAAAACCGGCCCTGAGCTGTAGAGTCACTATAGAGGAGCTGTAGAGCCGCTATAGAGCAGCTGTAGAGTCGCTATAGAGGAGCTGTAGAGTCACTATAGAGGAGCTGTAGAGTCGCTATAGAGGAGCTGTAGAGTCGCTATAGAGGAGCTGTAGAGTCACTATAGAGGAGCTGTAGAGTCGCTATAGAGGAGCTGTAGAGTCGCTATAGAGGAGATGTAGAGCCACTATAGAGGAGCTGTAGAGCCGCTATAGAGGAGCTGTAGAGCCGCTATAGAGGAGCTGTAGAGCCACTATAGAGGAGCTGTAGAGTCACTATAGAGGAGCTGTAGAGTCACTATAGAGCAGCTGTAGTGTCACTATAGAGGAGCTGTAGAGCCGCTATAGAGGAGCTGTAGAGCCACTATAGAGGAGCTGTAGAGTCACTATAGAGGAGCTGTAGAGTCACTATAGAGGAGCTGGAGAGCCACTATAGAGGAGCTGTAGAGCCACTATAGAGGAGCTGTAGAGCCACAATAGAGGAGCTGTAGAGTCGCTATAGAGGAGCTGTAGAGCCACTATAGAGGAGCTGTAGAGCCACTATAGAGGAGCTGTAGAGCCACAATAGAGGAGCTGTAGAGTCGCTATAGAGGAGCTGTAGAGTCACTATGGAGGAGCTGTAGAGTCACTATAGAGCAGCTGTAGAGTCACTATAGAGGAGCTGTAGAGTCACTATAGAGGAGCTGTAGAGTCACTATAGAGGAGCTGTAGAGTCGCTATAGAGGAGATGTAGAGTCACTATAGAGGAGCTGTAGAGTCGCTATAGAGGAGCTGTAGAGTCACAATAGAGGAGCTGTAGAGTCACTATAGAGCAGCTGCAGAGTCACTATAGAGCAGCTGTAGAGTCACTATAGAGGAGCTGTAGAGTCGCTATAGAGGAGCTGTAGAGTCACAATAGAGGAGCTGTAGAGTCACTATAGAGCAGCTGCAGAGTCACTATAGAGCAGCTGTAGAGTCACTATAGAGGAGCTGTAGAGTCACTATAGAGCAGCTGCAGAGTCACTATAGAGATACAGAGTCGGTTGTGTTTCCAGAGCTGCAGATTGACGTCTCCTGTTCATCCAGTTTGACGCCTGCTGCTTTAACTGTCTCGTTGATGCTGTTGTTGCTTTGTGACGATGGAAATGGAAAAACACCCACGTTGCTTCTGAACAGTGAGCTGATCAGAACCCGAGCAGTATCACCTCAGTCCCATTCAGTGTTTCTCCCACACGCAGCTCACTTAGATATTTTTACTTTCCGTTCACCTTTAGCAGATAAAACACCTCCCACGGGGTTTATTACACACCGCCAATCCAAACCAGACCATCCGGCTAACAAGGCAGGCGAGGCTGGTGCCCTCGCCTCTTCAAATCAGCGCTGATGATCACTCTGCGTCCTTTGTGTATTTAAATGCGTTTATCTTCCCGGCGCAGCTGCAGCGGGCGTCGTGTTGCTTGCAGTCAGTGTCAATGAATAGTAGTGTTGAAATAAAAAGAAAGTAAAAATAGCGTGTTGGTTGTAGGCGTTGTGTAAACAGACGTGTGTCGCCACCAGGAGACAGGAAGTCCGTCCCCAGCACGCTGAGCCTCGTCATGACAGGAATCCAGTCCGACTCCATGACCACCTCAAGATGGCCTTTTTTTAATCCAGAACTTTTCAGACAAAAAAGAACAAATAGTCATGTTAGGAATCCAGAAGGGCCTGGCAGATAAAAGTGTCTGAGTGTGGGTGGACAGGTCATTACAGTCAGCCTCTCCGGGTTTTAAGCAGCAGTGTGAGAGTGAGTAAATCCTCCTCTGTGGTCCCGGTGTCTGTCTGAACAATCTGGACGTAACAAGAAGAAGGTGTGAACAGCACAGTTTTAATGAAGCGAGACTTTCCTCACAGTGAGATTCAGAGGCAGCGGCAGCAGAGAAGAATGTCTACAGCTTCGGTCCATACCAATGTCTGAGTTCTTCATTACAAAAACAAGCAGCACCAACCGATGGACCAACATGAAATCTGAATCTCTGTGGAAACAGACGTCGTTTTCAAAACCGTGAAACCAAAATGCAGAAATGCTGGGTTTTCACTTGAAGCGTTGTGTAAACGGAGCCTCAGCCTCCTGAAATGAGTATTATCTTCACTTCAGCCTCGTCCCTGCATCCTGAACCTATAGCAGCAGACCTGAGAGAAGGTTCCAGAGTCACACTGAGCGGAGCAGGGAGCCGTGAAGGGCTCCTGGAGCCAGCCTGGGTCGGTTCAGACAGGACCTGGACGCTGTGAGCGTTGGCTGCGCTGCGCTCCAGCGGGCCGATCCGAGGTGGAGGTTAAACGTTCACACCAGGCCTCCCCGCTCCCCTGCAGCAGCCCTCCTTCAGACGCTCCATGGTTCCTCCGGTGGAACGGGTCCTGAGCAGCCCGGAGGCCGAACCTCGATCCATCAGAGTCCGGCGAGTCTTCCCTACAGACCAGAGGGTCTCCTCTGAGCGAGACCCTCTGAAGGAGACGCTGATCCCCGCTGGATGTGTTCCGTCGGTTTCTGAGTTCCTCAGACTGTCAGAAGCGTCTTCCTGTCAAACAGGAATCCAGACGAGCTGTAGGAGGACGGCGGCGGGACAGCCTTTGTAGCCTTGTTTAAAATCTATTTGCAGATTATAGAGCATCTTCCTCCAAAAGTACAAACAACTCAGTTTGCTAAAGGTGGTGTCCCTTTTCATTTGCAGTAACTAGTAAAATCTCTCCTGTAGCCACAAAGTGTTGCTCAACCTGATCATCCTGCACAGCATTCATTATTTAAGTTATTTAAGAATTTTCTTCTTCAATTTACAAACTGCAGTTCACTGTATATATTCTCATGTTCCTTTTATTCTCTAAGGAGAATAACAGGAACATGCATGTTTTAAACATTCCACAGAAGGCCGCTGTGTTTTGGCTGAGCAGGTTTGTGCGGTGAAATGGGCGAGCGGTGGCGTTCCGAGGCCGCGCTGTGTGTCCCTCGCTGATTGACTGTCCTCTGAAAGGCCAGGCCGGCCGCCACCGCCGCCCGTCTCCTCCATCACCCCGCCGCCGAGCGCAGCCTCACACTCTCCTTCTATTTTTCTCCCTAATGAATGAGAGAGCGAGGAGCTCATGCAGCTTTTTGTTCATTTGCTGGAGTGCGGCTCTCACGCCGGTTTCAGAGTGCGGGCGGCGCGGCAGCTCGGAGAGGCAATAAGACTTCCCCGCCACTGTGGCCTCATTTTCCGGGAGCTGTCAGATGTTCACAAGAGGTGAAATTTACAGTGAGAAACAAACATGATGGTGTAACAAGCTCGGCGCTGGAACCAGAAGGCTCCAATTACACAACATTTCCAGAGAAGACGCATCGATTTCACGTTTTGGTTTCACACAGTCGTGTTTTCAGTGGCTGTGAGCAGCGCTGTGGCGTCAGTGGACCTGAACAGGCAATCCGACTGCTGCTCACGTCCATGTTGGGTTTTAGATTAAGTCCATTTTTAGCCTCTGACTTAAAAAAAACACACAAAAAAAAAAAAGAATTGCTATTTTTCACATTTATTGTTACTGCAATATAAATATCACAAACCTGGATGAAACCAGGGTCGCAGCATTTAGCCAAGCGGCTGTGGTCTAGTGTCCCACTGAGGCCAGAGCGCCGCAGACGTCGCCCTGCAGGGTTTGCACTGCAGGTTAATGGGAAGTGTGGCGGTGACGTGAGCGAGCGCTTTCAGAGCTACTTTCAAATGTTATCCGTTAACACAATCAGAGCGACTACCCAATAATAACAAGGCACAGCTTTACACTGAAACCCGGCTCAATCTGGACAAAGCAAATCCTCAGAAATCGTACTGATTGAACCTTGGAATAAGAACCTCTTCGTGTAGCGTCTCTAATTTTAAAGAAGACGGTCCTGAAGATGGAATGAAAACATGAAAACCAGCTCCAGCTGTGCGTTCAGCCCTGTGGACGGTCCCGTTGAGACGTAGACGTTGTTTTTTGCAGCAGCTGTGTCGATTTCTGTGTTCCAGGCTCTGTTTGCGATCCGCCGGGTTCTGCTGGCCCAGCACGCCGCCTTTCCAGTCTCCGGAGCGGACCTGTACCAGGAACTGCTGAGCTCCACGGCCATCCTCTCCACTGGGATTCCCAGGTGAGGCCACTATCACAGGTTTGTGTCCTTCTCCTGGCTTTGGTTCTGGTTCTGGGACGAGTCCAGCAGTCTAAATGAGATGAATCCAGGGACCCCTGCGGTCCAGTTTGAGCCTGCCTGCTGCAGTAAGGAAGTCCATTTCTCTGCCTGTTTGTTCCGTCTGACTCGTAACCGCAGCCCAAAGTGGCTTCTGATATATCAGCTGCATTAAGCTGGCCTCCAGCTCCACCACTTCCCTCTAAAAAAACACAACAAACCACCGACTCGTCTTTTAAAACGCTCTTCCAGCGCATCAGAAAATCAAATTTAATGACTTGAGAGAAGGCAGAAGTTCTCACAGCGAGCGAGGAGCCTGTTACAGCCTGCTACAGCCGGCCGGACAATCAGGCAGGGAAACCGAGCGTTTCCTGGAGCCTTCACCAGATCACTGGGATCCACCAGATTCACATGATCCCGCCAGATCACCGGGATCCACCAGATTCACATGATCCCACCGGATCACTGGGATCCACTGGATTCACATGATCTCACAGGAATCCACCGGATTAACATGATCCCACCGGATCACCGGGATGCACCGGATTAACATGATCCCACCGGATCACCGGGATGCACCGGATTTGCATGATCCCACCGGATCGCTGGGGGTCCACCAGAGGAACACGATTCCACTTGATCACCGGGATCCACTAGATTAACATGATCCCACTGGATCACTGGGATCCACCAGAGCAACATGACTCCACTGCATCACTGGGATCCACTAGATTCACATGATTCGACAAGATCAATGAGATCCCACTTGATTCACATTATTACACCAGCTCAATGAGATCCACTAAATTCACATGATTCCACCGGATCACTGGGCTCCACCAGACTCACATGATTCCACTGCATCACTGATCTGATCCACTAGATCAGGGATCGACATCCTTTTTGTCATGGAGTGCCAGTTTAAAATGTTCTCATCAGCGTGTGTGCCATTATCGGCTAAAACACAAGTTAGCACAAAATACAAAAAGGTTTCTAACATACCTGGAAATTTACTCCATTCAGATAAAGGGCATAAAATCATATCTTTAAAGATATTTTTTCTGTTATTAACTTCAAAAAGTGCTTTCATAAACTTTGTGCTTTGTGCGCCGCATGCCGATGTTTTGAATTAACTGGTGCCCGTGGTAACTTGTGACCAATAGATGACTGAGACATGTACTCGTTCTAGTGAGCGTCGGTTATCGACAGTTACAGCGAATGTTTAAGTTGAAAGTCTTTTGTGAGTCTTACTTTAACAACTGCTGTTATCAGCATATATTTACACAGATTTCAGCCGTCACTCGTTAACACGGGAACCAGTTAATCCGTTACACCGGCCAGACGATCGCTCGTATTCTGCTACAGAGCTCTTTGAACAACTCGCTGTTGCTCGATTTGCTTCCATCTCTCCTCTCCAGTGGTTTTTCTCTCGGGGTTTTTATTAAAAAAAGTGATTTTCAATCACCGTCGTGTTCTGCTTGTTTTTGGACTGTCCTGCTTCCTGTTTACTGCGCACGTCATCATGTCACTACGTACGAGGGAACGCGTCTGCGGAACAAATAATCCCCCGTTTTTTCCGATCCGCTGTCAGGAGGGGATTGTCGATCGGTGTACACCGCCTCGTACAATCGGCTCCGAAATACAATCCGCTCCGAGTGCAGCGGATCCACCCGGTCGTTTACACGTCACATTTACAATCTGCTCTTCCCTATAAGCCATTATATGGGGGCGTATGTAAATGTGCCTCGTGTTAATGCCAGGGGTGCCACAGGTTGCCGACCCCTGCACTAGATTCACATGATTCAATAGAAATATTTTGTTAATCCCAGGGGCAAATTCCTTGGACTCTTGGACCCACATTGATCCATTGGATCATCAGGAATCGCTGAATCAACATGGGCTACTGGATCCAATAGAAC
Organism: Salarias fasciatus; assembly: GCF_902148845.1. Classification (NCBI taxonomy): domain Eukaryota; kingdom Metazoa; phylum Chordata; class Actinopteri; order Blenniiformes; family Blenniidae; genus Salarias; species Salarias fasciatus. The sequence continues at coordinate 26,665,008 of NC_043754.1, forward strand.
AAGATCCACAGGGATTATTGGGAATTCACTGGATCCACCGACTCGGGGATCCTCCAGATCCACTGCAGCGGCTGGTCAGTGTTTTCCAGGGGAGCGCTCCACCGCGGCCGGTCAGGACTGGATGGATCAGCGTGTGGATCCAGCTCAGCATGGTTTCCTGGTTCCCCTGTTCTCTGGTGGAAGCGGGGTTCAGACTGATGAGCAGCCAGAGGTGTTCTCTGTTGACTCCTCGTCTCTGTTTCAGTGGTTTCCATGAATTAGTCAGCACTCTGGCTCAGAGAGTGGCGTCTTCTGTGTGTCTCTGCTGCCCTCTGCTGCTCACGGTGGGAATCCTCATCTCAGCACTGAACTCTGAAGAGACTGGACCTGTGAACAGCGGTGCAGTGGTTTGCTCTGCCAGCTGAGGTCTGTAATGGTATTAGAGGTGAACCGGACCGCAGCCTCCCGTCCGGTCCCACGTCTGTCCCGGGGACGGCCTGCCGGTTGTCTCGAGCCGTCAGCAGAAGACGTCCTCGTGTCCCATCAACATGAGACCTGCAGGGACGCTTTTCACTTCGCAATCAGCGAGAAGAACCTCAATCAAGCGGCGGCGGCGAGCTTTCAACGAGGCTTCGCCTTGAGGCTGGAGGACCGGGGTCATGCTTATTCCACACCGCACGGATCACCGGTTCGAACCTCGACACACACACAGCCTTTCATCACCAGGAGTTCGGCTGATGGCTGCCAACCCCTCAGAGTTTCCTGAATGCCCGACTGACCCAGTTCAGTCCTTCTCTGCATGCTGACATCGCCATGGCGATACGTTTACTATAAACTGTGCAGGTCTATCGACTGTACTCTTCTTTCAGGGAGGACGGGGAAGTTTCTGCCATCTTGTGGCTGTTTTTGAAAAAGACTCTTAGACTGAAGTGTTTATGAGCGTCTGATTGATCCGCATCAACGATTCACCAGAATGTATCGACGGCTGTAGAAATGAGGTTGGATCGCCGTCCTGCTCCTGATCCCCTGATCCCGCCAGAATCAGATCCTCCGCCCGGGCCGGGCCGTTGTCCGTCCGCCTCGACTGGCACAACATTTTAATGCTGTTGGCCTCAGAGTGTAATTACGGGAAGACGTAGATGAGGTAATAAAAAGAGGACGGAATGGGAAGGAAGGCGTGTGATTTAAGAGTGGAGGCGACCCCGCAGCTGTGAAGTGAAGGGCTTTCCGCCATCAGCTCCGTCAGTTAGGAATCAGTGTTTCACAGCTTGGTTCAGCTGCTTTTTCACCTGGAAAACCTGGAGGAAAACACTTTCTTGAGATGTCTCATTTCCAGTTTCAATATTCCTTCAGATCAGGAGCCAGTTTGAACTCTGTCCTGTTTTAATTTGGCCTTGAGCAGGTTTACTACTGCAACTCATCGTCAGCAGGGTAAAACTAGCCTGTCTCACCACGGTCTAACCAGCTCACGTTCCCTGTTAGTGGAGAACCATCCAACGCCTGGTGAATTCTGCTTCACAATGATAGGAAGAGCCGACATCCAAGGATCAAAAAGCGACGTCGCTATGAACGCTTGGCCGCCACAAGCCGGTTCTCCCTGTGGGAGCTTCTCTGACACCTCCTGCTTAAAACCCAAAAAGTCAGAAGGATGGTGAGGTCCCGCTTTCACAGTCTGTACTCATACTGAAAATCAAGATCCAGCCAGCCTTTGCCCTTCTGCTCTACGGGAGGTTTCTGTCCTCCCTGAGACCAAAGTAACGTCCTCAAACTTCCTACTCTACTTGTGTTTCATAGTTTCTCTCCGGTCTGAACGTGTTTCAGATTGTCTTTCAGTTCTAAACCTCGTTTTCACCATTTCTACTGAAAATACAAAACCATTGTGGACTTTGGATTATTTGAATGACTCCCAAAATGGAAGCTTTTGAAAACACTGACTCTGTTTCCATGGAAACGTGGGAAAACGCAACTCTTCAGCAATGCTTTGTCTCCGTCTAAACGGGTAAAACTCAAGTTTGTCATATGAACTAGCAAAAACGCAAGTTTCTGGAAACACCCATGAAACTCTAGTCCTGGTCCTGGTTCCAGTCCAGATCCTCCTGGTTCTGGTCCTGGTTCCAGTCCAGATCCGCCTGGTTCTGCTCCTGGTTCCAGTTCAGGCTCTCCTGGTCCTGGTAGTTTTAGAGTTGACAGTCACTGTAATAACAATCCAACTTGGTGTTCTGTCTGTAAGAATATCTGACTTCTCCATTCTTAATGTTCAGAGTGTGTTGTTCTCTGAGTTCTTTGTGGTTTCATCAGAAACAAACAGCACCATCTAGTGGACCAACATAAGAACCACCTGGTTTTCTTGCGTTTCTGTGTAAACCAGGGGTCTCAAACTCGTGCTGCAGGTTTCCGTTCCGACCAAGCAGGAGCAGCAGACTCCACTCATGTCAGCAGGTCTTCAGTGTAGCTTGATGACATGAGTGGAGTCTGCTGCTCCTGCTTGGTTGGAACGGAAACCTGCAGCCACGCGGCCCTTTCTGGCACCAGTTTGAGACCCCTGGTGTAAACAGACATGGTTTTCAAAATGTTTTTATGTAAATGGGAAACTTTTTTGGGTAACACTTTACTTGAAGCCCCCCTGTATAACATTATAAGTACATTACAGCACTGTGTAACTACAGTTAGAAACACTCATAAATGATCACAATGCTTTATAACATCAGGACCTAACCCTAACCCTATGCTGTATAGTGGGTTATAAAGCATTATGATCATTTATGAGTGTTTACAGTTTATAGTGTTTAATGTGTTATACCGGGTGCTTCACGTAAAGCTCCCTTTTTTGAAACAAAAATGCCAAAATGAGCTGAAGGTCATCACTGAAACGAGGCGTCGTTCTTCAGATCAGAGACGGCGCTGCCTTCAGATGAAAGAGAACAAATCCTTCTGCTCTCGGCCTGTTCGGACCCCCCAGCTCGGATCAGCTGCTCCGTTCAGGAAATCTCTTCAATCCCCCCGAGAATAAATTAGGAGCAGCAGCTTCTTCCCTTTCATGGAGCGGCCTGGTGGGCCGCGGTGAACCCTCTGACGATCTGCCACTGGCCCCCGGGCCATAGCTTTGAACCCTCAGCTCCATCACAGGCTTATCTCTGGTTTAGATTGAATTATGGATCTGCACTGTGTCTTTTTTGCTGTGGTTTCCATGTTTCCCGGTTGGGAATGACCTGCTGTTGTCCCTCCAGGTTAGACAAGCTGCTGGACTCGGGCCTGTACACCGGGGAGATCACCGAGCTGTGTGGCGGTCCGGGAAGCGGGAAATCCCAGGTGAGCGTTTCATCCTGGTCGAGTCCCTCCATCCACCAGCGGCTGAGAACCCCCCCCCACCCCGGCCCCATGCTCTCTCTGCTTCCAGGTGTGTTTCAGCGTCTCCGTCAACGTTTCCTTCCACCTGAAGCAGAGCGTGATCTACGTCGACACCACGGGCGGCCTGACCGCCGGCCGCATGCTCCAAATGCTCCGCACGGAAACCAGCAGCAGCGAGCAGCAGGTCAGGAGGGGGTTCAGTCCAGATCCATACAAACCCCGGAAACCAAGAAAGACGCCGGGAATCACCGAGCAGAGACACGTGAAACAAAGGGCCCTGGGTGATCCCCCTCAGGGGGGGCATTAGGGAGACTCTCAGACCAGTCCTGATTGATCCGGACCAGAGTCCACTTCAGGGCCTTTCTGAAAGTCCTCTTTTCTGTTGGTCTCCTGAACTCTGGTCCCCTTCACACCGTGGGTCCTGGTTCTCCTGCAAGCAGACTTGCGGGCGGACGAAGCCAGAGGATGTGATGCGGAGGGCAGTGCATTTTGGGTAGCAAACAAACCCTACAAAAAGCTTTAAAGGACCTATTTCATGCAAAATCCACTTTCTTAGGGTTTTCAGCATCCCCCAAAGTTGATTTCCCTTTCAAACCACCCCCAAAGTGTTATTTGCCTTCATCCACATGTCTGAGTAATCTGTTTCAGTCTGCTGCTCTCCACAGCAGCCCCTCCCTTCGGGGAGAGAACAGCTCGTTTGAAACTCTTCAAACCTAAGTACGTCACAAAGTTGAACTCCTCCCACCACTCTTCTCCCACCCCACCCCCGCACAGACAACACGCCACTCTCCTCTGACCAGCAGCAGCTGATTTTCCACTGATTGCCCCCCCCCCCCCCCCCCCCCCCCCCCCCGCGCGCTTGGTGAGTTTCTCACAGGAAAAGACGTTTTGGCGTGTCTTGGTGTGGAGAAGCTAGAGCTAAAGAGCTAAAGCTAGCCAGCGTATTTGTTTTGAAGCGCTGATTGGTTGAAGTAGCTGTCAGTCAAAGTCCACAGGGGGAGAGGCGGGATTTTCAGTGAAACAGAGCGCTTTCTCTTCCGGGTTTCAGAATTAGCCCCAGAAAATCTTTTATTTAACACAAACTGACTTTTCCTTAGCGCCAAAAATAAACTGTTAGCATGTTAATGCCAATAATAGGGCTTGGACGAGCTAAAGAAGCAGGATGCAGGCCCTTTAAACTGCCTGGAGGTCAGAGGTCAGATGTGGAGCAATGAGGAGACCCGGAGCTGATAGATAGGTGGCCAGAAGACTAGATATTGCAGATGCTTGTGGCTAGCTGCTAGCTAGCTAAAGGGGCGGGACTTCCTCTTTCGTTCCGGACCGATCAATAAGCTGGATTCTACTTCATCAGGTTTTACCGTCTGACATGATTCCAGTGTTTGGAGGTCGTCTGACAGACTGTCTTTAAATCAAGGAGCAGTCTGACTGTCGCCAGTCCGCTAACGGCCTCCTCTCTGCTCCTCCGAGGTCGTTTCTTTCGTCCTGATCACGTGGTTGGTTCTCGTCCTCAGATGGAGGCTCTCCAGAGGATCCGGATCTTCCGTGCGTTTGACGTCTACGCCCTGCTGGACGTTCTGCACGGCCTGGGCGGCGGCCTGCTGCAGCAGGTCTGTTTGCGGGGAACCATTGGGAGGGGCGGAGCGTTCTGTCGTCTCATTCCGGTCGCTTTGCGTCTCAGGCGTCGATCGGCGGCGGCTCGGTGAAGGCGCTGATCGTGGACTCGGTGTCGGCCGTGATCGCGCCGCTGCTGGGAGGAAAACAGAGTGAAGGTGAAGTTTCTGCCTCTGCTCCATCAGTCCATCAGTCCTGAAATGTCACATACACCACAGCAGTGTAGGTAAGGCTTAAGAGTGCACAAACTGAAGTAATTAAATCTGCTGTCTAGAAGCTGGAGACAGTCTCCGAGGTGCACGATGCTTATTGATGAAGGAATCAGCAGCTGATCAGCTTCAGCCAGACCTCTGGGAAGGTAGATGGAGGTCCAATGGGACGAGTCCAGTTCCCTAAAAAGACTTGTGCTTCCTGTTCGTTCAGGCCTGTCCAGCAGCACAGCCTGACACTCAAGCAGGGACGGAACTGAAATAGTCCAAATTCAAGAAAAGACAAGGAATTAATTTAAAACATGTTTCTAATGAGCGATTAACTTACATCTCTATCAGCTGGATCTACTGTCAACTTATTAACCTCTATCCATCCACTGACTAACCTCTACCATCCACTGACTAACCTCTACCATCCACTGACTAACCTCTACCATCCACTGACTAACCTCTACCATCCACTGACTAACCTCTACCATCCACTGACTAACCTCTACCATCCACTGACTAACCTCTACCATCCACTGACTAACCTCTACCCATCCACTGACTAACCTCTACCATCCAGTGACTAACCTCTACCATCCACTGACTAACCTCTACCATCCACTGACTAACCTCTACCATCCACCGACTAACCTCTACCCATCCACTGACTAACCTCTACCATCCACTGACTAACCTCTACCATCCACTGACTAACCTCTACCATCCACTCACTAACCTCTACCATCCACTGACTAACCTCTACCCATCCACTGACTAACCTCTACCATCCACTGACTAACCTCTACCATCCACTGACTAACCTCTACCATCCACTGACTAACCTCTACCCATCCACTGACTAACCTCTACCATCCACTGACTAACCTCTACCATCCACTGACTAACCTCTACCCATCCACTGACTAACCTCTACCCATCCACTGACTAACCTCTACCATCCACTCACTAACCTCTACCATCCACTGACTAACCTCTACCATCCACTCACTAACCTCTACCATCCACTGACTAACCTCTACCATCCACTGACTAACCTCTACCCATCCACTGACTAACCTCTACCATCCACTCACTAACCTCTACCATCCACTGACTAACCTCTACCCATCCACTGACTAACCTCTACCATCCACTCACTAACCTCTACCATCCACTGACTAACCTCTACCCATCCACTGACTAACCTCTACCCATCCACTGACTAACCTCTACCCATCCACTGACTAACCTCTACCATCCACTCACTAACCTCTACCCATCCACTGACTAACCTCTACCATCCACTGACTAACCACTACCATCCACTGACTAACCTCTACCCATCCACTGACTAACCTCTACCCATCCACTGACTAACCTCTACCCATCCACTGACTAACCTCTACCATCCACTCACTAACCTCTACCATCCACTGACTAACCTCTACCCATCCACTGACTAACCTCTACCAATCCACTGACTAACCTCTACCATCCACTGACTAACCTCTACCATCCACTGACTAACCTCTACCATCCACTGACTAACCTCTACCATCCACTGACCGACTAGCTGAATGAAGTCTCCCGTCCTGCTGACAGAGTTCAGCCTTTTGCTCCCAGACTTTGTGTCAGACTGTATCTCTGCGGCCAGCAGGTGTTGTTGAGTCACTCTGTCAGTGTTGGACTCGCGTCCTGCTGGACACTCTTCCTTAACGTGGTGGAAGGAAAACCGTCCACTCCAGTGTCACTTTTCACTGTTTGCTGTTTAGAAATGTTTGAAAAGCGGTGAACCTGACGTGGGTGTGTGGAAAGCTTAGACGGTGTTCATCCAGGCGCTGCTCTGCTTCCCGCCTGCAGGCATGTCCCTGATGGTCCAGGTGGCCGGAGTCCTCAAGACGCTGGCCAAGGACTTCAGTGTGGCTGTTCTGGTGAGGATCACACTGAGCCACGCCCCACTGCTGTCAGTATGCTTCAACAACTGCAGCAAAGCTAAACATTCATCCGCTCACACTGAGAAAACCCCTTTTCCTCTGTAATGTAAAGTACGACAGCCAGGGGTTGGTAGTTTGATTCCAACAGATAAAACTGTAAAACTCCAGAAGTTATGGAGCTGAGCAACATTCCCCGTGTTGTAATTCCACTGTGGACCACCAGGGGGTTCTAAAGCAGCGGCTGCACCTGCTCAGTGTTCTGCTGGTTAAACGGTGTGATCCGCTGACCTGCAGGTCACCAACCACGTGAGCCGGAGCGCCAGCGGGGAGGTGCAGCCGGGCCTGGGAGCCTCCTGGAGCCACATCCCCCGGACCCGGGTCCTGCTGGAGCGGGCCGACAGGGGCCCGCTGCGCCGCGCCACGCTCACCAAGTCCTCCAGACAGGTACCCGGTCGGAACCCCGGCTCACCAGACTTTAAGGCTCCAGTAGTCTGATCGCTGCAGCGAATGGAAAAACATCAGTCACTTTGTTATTAAACTCCTGTCGTAGTCCGGAGCTAGCTGTAGCATTAGCATTCATAACGCCGATCATTTTCCAATAGAAAATATTTGAGCCATCAATATAATCTGAGATGTAAAAGCTTGATGAAATGAGGATTATGAGAAGAAAGGTGAACAACATTTACTGCATTTTATTTAGCAGTTTTTGTGCAGCCGTTCAGAAACTGAAGACCCTTCTGAGACCCATCGACGTCAGCAGTGTCTGGGTTCTCCTCATGACGGTGGAACGGTCTGAACCGTCAGTTTTCACCTCAGACATGAAGGAACAGCTTCTGTGTTGAAGTCTGTTTGACATTCAACTATTTCACCTCGCAATGGGAAACCAGCTTCAACACTAGACTGGCTGAATCTCCCATATTTGACAGAAGCATCTGTTTCTTCTGCCACTGAGGTGAATCAAGTCTGCCTGCAGTAACGCTTTGAACCACCAGGGGGCAGCGAGCCTCACTTCTCAACCAGACAGTTCAGAGGCAGTGGAAAGACTCTAATGCCCCTCCCCTCCATCTGCCCCCCTCAGCCCTGTCTCCTGACGGAGGAGTTGGACCTGCAGCTGTGGACTCGTCCTGAATCGCCGCCGTCGGGAAAGAGGAAGCTGCCGGATTCGTGACCTCGATGACGGTTCGAACCCCGAGGGAGACCTGAGAGCTCCGACCACCTCCTCACCGCCCGGAGAGTCCAGCAGGAATCAAACACTGACCCCAAGGCTCAATGGACTCACAATGGACTCGAACCAGGACTCTTTGTGAGGCGGCACGGTGCGGCAGTGGTTTGCACTGACAAGGTTCTTGAAGGTATCAGGTCTTCATGAAGACGTCAGGCGGTGCAGTGGTTAGCCTACTGCCTCACAGAATTATGAGATACTCCAACATTTGGTGGCACAGTGGAGAAGTGGTTTACTCTGTCACTGCATGGGAAGAAAGCCACAAAACAATGTCTTTTAAACCTGTCTGGATGCTACAACACGGTAGCGTTGCCATGGTAACACCAACAGCCGCTTCAGTGTAAGAAAACTCCTGAATTCATGTTTTAATATCTTGTTACATGTTGTGAAAACATTAAAGGTTCGAACCCTCAGGTGACGTGGTGTGTGCAGTGTTACGCCCCGTCACCTCACGGTTCGATTGCAGGCTGTTTCCATGCTTGCTGCTGTGAAGTGAAGCGAGTCTTTCCACTCGTCCACCGCGCCGACGTGAAGAAACAGCAGAAGACGTGAAGGACAGAGACGTTTATTTTCAGTTCATGAGCGGACGTCTGAAACTCTACAATGTTCCCGTAGTGTCTAAACACACACACACACACACACACACACACACACACACACACCCCAAGTTTCAAGGACAACAGCTTGAACCCCTGAACCGAGCGTCCAGCAGAGTCCTGAGCGCGGCGCCGCCGCGGCGTCAGCACGGCGGGACGACCCGCCTCTTCCGGATGCATTCCCAGATCCAGCCGGCGGACACCCGCAGCGCCCGGCTGTCGTCCTCGGGCTCCGACACGGTGTGCGTGGCCGAGGCGGCGTCGTACTCCGGCACCAGGTCGCCGTCGAACGCCACGAAGTAGCGCCTGAGTTTGTGGAAGTCGGGCGCCGAGTCGGGCAGGAAGAGCTTCACGCCGCTGAAGATGTCCAGCAGCGTCTGCGAGGAGGAGACCGCAAGTCAACACACCGGCGTGCTGTAACGGCCGGACGGTCGCCACGGCGACGGCAGAGCTTGACGCACCTTGTCTGCGCGCGGCTCCGGCGCCTGAGGCGGGGCTTTGGCTCCGCCCGTCTGCCCGTTGCTCTGGACGCTCTCGCTCTTCCTGGCCTGCAGGGGGGGAGAGCAGACGGACGTGGGCGGGGCTTCCGGACGCTGCTGCCGGTCAGAGGGGAGGAGTTTTACCTTCTTGGCGGCCGGAGCGTTAGCGGCCGGCGTGCGGGGAGAAGACTTGACCACCTTGGGTTTGGACGGCGTGCTGCTGCTGCTGCCGCCGCCGCCGCCTGTCCAACAGACACCAGACAGCCTTCAGAGACACTCTGAGAGTCTGGACCTGGACCTGGACCAGGACCAGGACCAGGACCAGGACCAGGACCTGGCCTGGATTCCTCTCTCACCGCTCTTCTTCTTGGGCGTGGGCGAGCTTCCTCCGCTGTCTCCGCCCGACGAGCCGGGCTCGTCTCTGGACGGTCCGGCCGTCACCTGGAAGTCGCAGTTCTCCTTGGAGATGCGGAACAGCTCCTGAGGAGGAAGAGGGCGGGTTGAGACGGGGGCGGGGGGCGCTGTGGCGGGGGGCGCTGTGGCGGCGGCGGCGGCGGCTCACCCGCAGCTGCGGCAGGTTGGTGGCGCTCTTCCAGTCCTTGTCGTCGCGGACCCGGGTCATGCGGGGGAAGCGGATGGAGATGCCGTCGGCCGTGTGCATCTCCGACTTGGAGAACTCGGCGCCGGTGATCTCCCAGACCGGAGCTTTCTGGAAACCGGGCAGAGGGGTCAGGGTCGGGGTTCCGTTCGGGGTCGGGTTTGGTCCACGGGCCTTATGTTTGGCCTCACCTCAGGATCACGGATGATGAAGTCTGGATAGTAGTTCTTGATGATGTTCAACCAGCCGGGGATTTTACTGGGCTCCTGCGCGCACACACACACACACACACACACACACACACGAGGATGTCAGCAGTGTGTGGGGTTGGGGTTGGGGTCAGGGGTCAGGGGTCGGGGGCGGAGCCTCTCCCACCTTGCTGATCTTGATGACGTCCAGCTCTTTCTGCAGCCGGGCCAGCATGGCGTCGTCGTAGCCGCCGGAGCACTTGGTGACCGTGCACCACTTCCTGGAGTCCGGGTCGAAGCAGCCCATCAGGAAGCTGGACATGATGCCCCCTGGTGGACAGGAAACGAACCGCTCAGCCCAACACTGATGAATCCTCTGGTCGGATTAAAATCTGATCTTCACATCAAACAAGCTAATCTGTGATCAGTAAAAATGTTTCAGTTACAAAAAAAAAAAAAAGTCTGATACTTAGATTACATTTATGATTAAAAAAAGTAAATTTTAAATGAACTATATTACAAATAATGAGCAGGTTAAATATAAATATTTGACATACAAATATAAAAACTAAATCCTGATTTCAGGAGAATTTCCTGGAACTATTACAGCACAGTGAGAAGAAGTGTGTGTGTGTGTGTGTGTGTGTGTGTGTGTTGGAGTCCTGCAGACCGTTGGATCCTTTCCCGTAGAACGCTCCCAGAACCACCAGGTCAGCTGTGTCGGCCATCGCCCCCTCGTTCAGGTAGTCCTTCTTCACCTTCAGCCAGTGACGCTTCCCGGGCTCGTAGGTGCTCTGACACACACACACACACACACACACACACACACACACACACACACACACACTGACGGACCTGCTGGTCTTTCCGCTCCACAGCTCATATTTAAATGAACTCACCTTCACGTCTTTGAGCACCAAACCTTCAAGACCCTCTCTGATGACTCGAGTGATCATGTCAGCCAGATCTCCTGCTCTCTGTGGAGACACACACACACACACACACACACACACACACACACACACACACACACACACTCGGAGTCACGTTGCGTAGAAACAGCAGGCAGTTGGTCACGTGGGTAAACACTCACCGTCACGTGTTTCATCTCTGAGAAGAGGATCCTGTTGGGGACTTCAACCATGTTATCATGGAGGAACTTCCTGCGTTCAGACAGAGGCCTGCAGAGAACGTCCACATTATAGAGCGTCCAGTCAATACCATCTGCGACCACTAGGTGTCACTACACCACAGACAAAGCTCCATGTCTGCTGGATCAGACTACAGAAGTTAATCCAGGAAAGACGAAAGTCTATTTTAAAAGTTGGACCTAAATCTGTTCATTCTTCGTGACACATTGTTTGAGTTAACAGCTCCGGATCAGGTGACCAGTCCCGCTCTGGCCTCGCGTCAGGACAGAATCACTAATGAATCGTCTGCAGTCAGGCTGAAGCAGAGTGTGTGTGGCATCGTACCGCTCCATGAGGCTCACTCCGTTGAAGTAGATGCAGTCGAAGACGAACAGGCAGACGTTGGCGTCTTGAAAGGCCGCTTTCTGAGGGGACGGACGGAGGACGGCCGTTTGAGGACACTCGCTTTAAGAACAGGCGTGCCTGCTGGTGAGGCGAGCTCACCTTGTGGACGCCCAGCGTCCCGAACGGCAGCGGCTTGCTGGTGTTGGTGTCGATCAGGAGGACCTCGGCGTCCAGGATCATGCTGTGGCCTCCTGGAAACGCCTGAGGGATGTAGTCTCTGAAATGAGCCACCTGGAGGAGACAGAGCAGACCTGAGACGCCTGCTGGACGCCTGCTGGACGCCTCTCACAGCGGTCAGTCACTGTTTCATCTGGACATGTTAATGTGGACAGGACCCAGGACCCAGGACCCAGACCCCCCCCGAGGAGACACCAGGAGGGACGGTGGGACGCCTTCTCCTCATCCACTAAACACCTGAGGACTGGTTGGGCCAACTCCTATGAGCCCTCCTCCCACTTCTTTATTTACTTCAGCTGCCGTCCACCGAGCCCCGTTCAGTGTGTGTGTGTGTGTGTGTGCGCGTCTCCACTCACTTTGTGCGGCAGCACGGGCTTCAGGCTGCGGCTGAAGTAGCTGAAGCTGTCTCCGCTCTTGTGGACCTGCACCCGCTCGCCGTCGTACTTGATCTCGGAGTACATGCCGTTGGGACATTTCTTCATGGCGTACTCGATGGATTTACACGCCTCCGCCTGGAAAAGGTTCCACGCCGTCCGTCAGTCAAGTCCTGTTACATCTGAGCCAGTTTTAGGCTCCTGACCCTTCACCATGTGAAGACCACTTCACAGCTGCTACCGGGATTCAAACCAGGGTCCCTCACTCACACTGAAGCACACAGCTTCAGTCTGACTGTTGTTCTCGGTTGTCTGGGAGACCTTCCAGCATGTCGGGAGCCACGGAGGGAGATGTGCAGAGTCCAGGCTCCTCCTCTGGTCTCTAAAGCCGGAGCCAAGCTACACGCTACTCTGAACAATGCTACATAATACTCTGAGCTGTGCTACAAGCTACCGTGGGTCGCGCTACATGCTACTCTGAGTCACTCTACGTACTACATGCTACTCTGAGTCACTCTACGTACTACGTGCTACTCTGAGTCATGCTTCATGCTCCTCCGAGGTGGAGGCTCCTCACCAGCATGGGCTGAACGGGCGTCATGAGCGAGGCCTCCACCGTCAGCAGCTTCCGGGGCCCCGACCCGCTGGCCGCCTCCTGCTGGTTCCTCAGCACGCGCTCGATCACGTCGCCCAGGTTCCTGGAGGCCTTGAAGGCGTCGTAGGCGTTGGGATCCACGGCGTCCAGCCTGGGGGGGAAGGGGGTCAAAGGTGAGGCGACGCTTCCTGCTGCGCGTGGACAGAAGCGGGCGGACGGACACTCACACGTGCTTGGCGCCGGCGTTCATCTTCAGGTCGTGTTTGATGAGGCGGACGATGCATTTGAGGTCGTTGCTGGTGCATCTGTGGAGACGGATCAAACGTCAGGCGCTGGAGAAGCGTCTCCTGCGGGGGGGGAGGGGTTCTGCGTCTCCCCGTTACTTTTTGGCGATGTCCTCCAGCTCGGTCTGCTGCTCGTCCTCCTTGGTGAGCTGGGCCAGCCGGGTCAGCGACGCGTCCACTTCCTGGATGGTGAGCAGGCTCTTGGCGGCCGGAGGGAAGGACTTACTGTCCTCGAAGAAGATCCGCACCGTCTCAGACACGTCGCCCTGCAAGACGAGCGGAGACACGCTGTTGTGGCTTCAGCTTGTCCTCCACGCCGTCCAGAGGATGTGAAGGCGACCGACCTGCTCCAGGTCGCGCACCATGTCGTCCTGGTTGCTCCTGAAGATGCGGCTGAAGAGCTTGACGATCTGCTTGTCGTTGAGGTTGTAGACGCTCTTCACCACGCCCGGCAGGAGCAGCTTCACCGTCAGGTACAGGTCTCCGTGGAACTTATCTGGCAGGGGCGGAGCCAGGACGGGAACGTTTACATATTTTAAAAAAAACACTTTAGAGGAGTGGGGGCGTGGCTAAACACTGAGCGGGTATCGAACCTCCGGCCGAGCCCTTCCTCAGGAACTTCTCGATGATCTGCGTCTTGACGTTGTAGCTGGCGTTCTCCGCCACCATCGCACACAGCTTCCGGAACTCCCTGAGGAGGCAGTCCTTGTGCTGGGGGTCGCACAGCTGGGAGGACAGGGGGCTGCCCTGGCTGGGCCTGGCGGAGGAGGAGGAGGAGGAGGAGGAGGAGGAGGAGGAAGGCCCCGAACTGCTGGAACTGCCGGCTTTAGCGGCTGAAATGACAGAATGACGTTACACTGTGTGAGGTTCTGTCAGACCTGCGACACTTTCCATGAAACAGTCGCCTCAATGTCCTGCTTTCTGGGACTTCAACACAACGTTCCAGTGGGGTTAAAGGTTAAAGGTTGCAGGTTTTGGTCCAGTGAACACGTCCTGCTACATCAGTAGAGAGTTGAAGAGTCTCACCAGTGAAGCCTGAGAACTTGCGCGGTGCGTTTGAGGACGGGTTGGCGGGAGGAGACACCAGCTGTCCCGACGGGTTCATTTTGGCCTGAACCTTCTTCTTGGGACTGGCGTTGACTTTGGCCATCAGCTCTGAGACACGGGAAACACCAGGATGAAGCTTCGGTTGAATTTGAATTAACTGTTGAAATTGCAACGCCACAACTTCCTGTTTGGACTAATGAGTGGGCTGACAACTGCAAATCTGGCCTTGACCGTACGACAGCTGCGGAGCGTCGTACCTGAGACGTGTTTGTTGACGAGCTCCTTGTCCTCGTCCTGCAGCTCCTCCCAGCCCTCCAGGTCCGTGATGTCCTCGATCTTCTTGGTGGTGGCTCTGGCCCGCTCCAGCTTCTCGAAGATGCACTTGACGTGGTACCACTCCTTCATCTCGCCTGCCGACTCGCTGAAGGGGTTGGGCACGATCTTCCCGATGCGCACGATCCCCTTGGCGATCTTGTCCTTGCACTTCTTGCAGCCGGCGGTGCCGCGTTTGGCATATTCGACCAGGAAGCGCTGTTCCGCCATGTCGGCCTCGTCGGAGAAGCGGCGGTGCGGAGAGGGGCCGGGAGGGGGGTGGAGGTGGAGGTGGAGGTGGAGGAGCAGCCGAGGCGACGGAGGAAACTGACGGGCGGCTCCGGGACGGTTCAAAGGCTTAAAGCGCCAGGAGGCGGGACGCACCTGAAGGAGCTGCAGACGGCGAGGTCGAAGACAAACACTGACAGTCTGGAGGCTGAAAGCAAAAGCTCTCTGCATCCAGAGGCTCCACCTGGACAACGACACAAACACCACCAGGCAGGATGAAGCCACGCCCACCAGCACCAAGACGAAGGCCAACAACATGATGATTACGTAATGTTTCATCGAAACACGACGGGTAAATACCGCCCTCTACTGGACAAACACTGCTCTCCACTGGACAAACACCGCCCACCACTACACCCTTTACTGCTCTGTTGTGATGGTTTCATATTGCACTGAAAGCACTTCGGCTGGCCATTGAGCATTTATAGATTTAAAACTGGGCTTGGACGATTCAGCATCTCAGGTGCTCATGACAGCTGAAGAATTTATCACAGTTTAACATGTGAATTAATTTTACTGATTTTAATCCCCACGATGTAGAACTACATAATATTTATTAGCACCTTTGAGAAGCTCCAGGTCACTGTGGGAACACAGTGAACATGTGTTGCATACAATATAAAAATAAGTAAAATCAGAAAAAGTGAATATTCAGTGTAACATTTTTAAAAACGTTATTAGTTTGAGACCGTTTCAGCAATCTTTAGTTTGGATACTTTAAAGTCCTGTTTCACATTTTCAATATCTGAAACTATTTTAAATTATTGAGAGGAAAGTGACAGACAGAATAAATTAAACTGCCAAGTTTAATTACGGGATTAAAAGAGCATAAATGAGGGTAAATTAAGCGATTTAGATAACTATCAAGAGAGAAAACAAGTTTTAGGTTTAATAAAAGGGACAAAGGGGCAACTACTGGGTCTGAATGACTGTAAAAACATTTTCACAATGGATTTACTGAAATCTTCTCAAGAAATTAGCGGTGGGATTCATCAACAACCCAAAAACTGAGTGAAAATCTCTAAAAGTAATTTAATTTGAATTATGAGCTATGAAATAACACAAATACGGAGAAACGAGGGCAGAATTTGTTTTTATGAATCTTTTCAGAGTGTCAAACCAAACCAAATCTCATAATGACACAAGGCAGGTATTTCAAATCAACCCCAGCCAAAATAATAATAATAATAATAATGATAAAAAAAATCAACTTTGAACACGGAGAAATTAAATAACTTCACATGGAGCACACGTACACGTTAGTTAGCATTAGCATTGGACACACTCACGCTTTGCACACATTTCTGGCTTAAGGAAACAAAGCTGGCAGACTCCACATGGATAACCACACTCACTCTGACACGAGTTCCGACACAAAACTTCACGTTTTACCTTAAAGAAGTTCAGAAATGTTTTACATTAATCTGGAACCTTTCTTCATTGTTGTTAGCAGACAGGTCGGAAGAGTCAAGATCACTTCCGGTCTCAACCAACAACGTAAGAAAATGCTGTGTCCGTTTTTGGATCCAAACATGATTTTTTTTTGTAAATTATGATTTATTTCAAAGATTTCATGTTGCTTTCAATTAATTGTGTGCATCCAGTGCTACAAAGAGAAGGAAATATTAGCCTATGTGGTTATTATAAGATATGTTTCTTTTATTTCGAAGCGTTGACAGGGTTTCCGGTGAGTTGATGGTGCGTTTAAATGCATGATAGAAGCGTGGGAGTTTTTTGTCTTCAAGCCTTTTCTGCAGCCTTCTCTTGACAAAGGAGACATTTAAACCGTCAGCGTGGATCTACCGCCCCCTGCTGTCATGGAGCAGAACAGCCACCAGAAAAAAAATGTATTTCTCCGCGTGTTACCGTCCATCCAGTGCAGGGTCGAGGGTTGCCGGAGCCGATCCCGGCCGACTGAGAGTGAAGACAGGTGCACCTGGACAGGTGAGGACAGAGACACGTCTGGAGAGGTCTCTAGTCCCCTCACAGGACAAATACACAACCACACACACTCTCGTTCACAGCTGGAGACAACTTAAGGCTTTTGACAGTTAACCTCACATGCATGAAACCCACCCAGGTGGATTTTTAGGACTTCTGAGTTCATTCATTCATTCGGCTGTAATACAGCCGCAAACCACCGGGTGGTGTAGTGAGCCACCATAGAGTCTACTCTGCTTTTCAAGTTGAGTGAGAAAAACAAAAAAGAGACATGAAATGAAGTTTGATGGTGAAATGAGACGCGCTTCATGTACAGACGTTCACAGTTTATTGTGAAGACGATTCCTGCTGGACAGGAAATAAACGTGAACAGTGACCACGCAAGCTCCAAAAAAACTGCTGGTTTATTTTTCATTTTTCTCACACAAGAAGCTCTGAATGAAAATGAACTGGACTTTCTCACATTTGTAACACTGATAAATATTTAATTTCTAATGATCGGAGGAGTGGAAAGGACCGTTTCAGTCGGGAGAAGAAGAAGAAGAAGCCCTCTCTGTTTTCACATCAGTACAGCAAGTCTGTGGGGGCAAAACCTGCATTAAAGTGCAGACTGGGGCAGGAGAGGGGCAACTTCCAGACCTAAAGTACCCCGGGGGGCTCGGGGGCAAAACGTCCCCCTCACCGTAGCTTATGTTTAGCACTCTTGCAACTCAGTAACTCAATCGGAGCGCCGCACCTGAGTGTTGAGGCGAGGCGGCGGCGGGTTCACGCTGCGAGCAGCGGCGTGGAGAACACAGCGGGTAAGACTGGTCAGCAGTGAAGGATTCTGGGTAATTGGGTCTGGTTGTGGACGGAGTGCTCCTGAAAGCTCCCCGATACGACCCGGCGGGTTTACATGGCGCTACATGCTACACGCTAACATCAACAGGTTTGATTTAAAACGGGTTTGATTAATCGATCAAACTGAATACTAATCAGGCCGTGAAGTGCGAACCAAAGCAGAGACGGCGAGGATGAGGACGCTGCTCGCAGTGTGACGCTAACAAACACACCAAACCACCCAAACAACGGAACTCACTTCATGTTTCAACAAACCACAGGTCAGATTCAAACGGTCGAAAATAAAGGAGAAAAAGAAAGAAAGAGAGACGCCGTCCGGCTCAAAACGGAGGAGTTCCAGGACGAAGGCCGGAGACACGTTGGCACCCAGAAAGAGGAGCAGTGGGGACAGAGCAGGAGGCAGGGTCCTTCTCTCTCTGTTTGAAGATACATTCGTCATCTTTCCATGAGAGGAGCCGTGAAACCAAACGCCTCCGAGGCCGTTCACCCGCAACCTCCTCATGGAAACAGCTCTAATACAGTATGGTGCTGGTGAGGGTGGGGGTCGGGGGTCAGGGGGCAGGGGGCAGGGGGCAGGAGAAAGCAGCTTCAGAGAGGAAAACCCTTCAGACTGGATATCATATGAAAAATAACACCCAGTAGGGGGCAGTAACAGCCTCCAGCAGAGGGCAGTAACAGCCTCCAGCAGGGGCAGTAACAGCCTCCAGCAGGGGGCGGTAACAGCCTCCAGCAGGGGGCAGTAGCAGCCTCCAGCAGGGGCAGTAACAGCCTCCAGCAGGGGGCAGTAACAGCCTCCAGCAGGGGGCAGTAACAGCCTCCAGCAGGGGGCGGTAGCAGCCTCCAGTAGGGGCAGTAACAGCCTCCAGCAGGGGGCAGTAACAGCCTCCAGCAGGGGGCGGGTAGCAGCCTCCAGTAGGGGCAGTAACAGCCTCCAGCAGGGGGCAGTAACAGCCTCCAGCAGGGGGCGGTAGCAGCCTCCAGCAGGGGCAGTAACAGCCTCCAGTAGGGGGCAGTAACAGCCTCCAGTAGGGGGCAGTAACAGCCTCCAGCAGGGGGCGGTAGCAGCCTCCAGCAGGGGCAGTAACAGCCTCCAGCAGGGGGCAGTAACAGCCTCCAGCAGGGGGCAGTAACAGCCTCCAGCAGGGGGCGGTAGCAGCCTCCAGTAGGGGCAGTAACAGCCTCCAGCAGGGGGCAGTAACAGCCTCCAGCAGGGGGCGGTAGCAGCCTCCAGTAGGGGCAGTAACAGCCTCCAGCAGGGGGCAGTAACAGCCTCCAGCAGGGGGCGGTAGCAGCCTCCAGCAGGGGCAGTAACAGCCTCCAGTAGGGGGCAGTAACAGCCTCCAGTAGGGGGCAGTAACAGCCTCCAGCAGGGGGCGGTAGCAGCCTCCAGCAGGGGCGGTAGCAGCCTCCAGTAGGGGGCAGTAACAGCCTCCAGCAGGGGGCAGTAGCAGCCTCCAGCAGGGGGCAGTAGCAGCCTCCAGCAAGGGGCAGTAGCAGCCTCCAGTAGGGGCAGTAGCAGCCTCCAGTAGGGGCAGTAACAGCCTCCAGTAGGGGGCGGTAACAGCCTCCAGTAGGGGCAGTAACAGCCTCCAGCAGGGGGCAGTAACAGCCTCCAGCAGGGGGCGGTAACAGCCTCCAGTAGGGGGCGGTAACAGCCTCCAGTAGGGGGCAGTAGCAGCCTCCAGTAGGGGGCAGTAACAGCCTCCAGTAGGGGCAGTAACAGCCTCCAGTAGGGGCAGTAACAGCCTCCAGTAGGGGCAGTAACAGCCTCCAGTAGGGGGCAGTAACAGCCTCCAGTAGGGGGCGGTAGCAGCCTCTAGTAGGGGGCAGTTTGTGTTCTACCCCCTCCCTGCCTCCTGAACCAGCTCCTGGCACTTTGATAGAGTAGGGGTCAAGGTTATGGTTCAGGTTGGGTCAAGGGTCCGGGTCAGGGTTCGGTTTAGGGTCCAGGCCAGGGTTCGGTCTAGGGTCCGGGTCCGGGTCAGGGTTCGGTCTAGGGTCCGGGTCAGGGTTCGGTCTAGGGTCCGGGTCAGGGTTCAGTCTAGGGTCTGGGTCAGGGTTCAGTCTAGGGTCTGGGTCAGGGTTCAGTCTAGGGTCCAGGCCAGGGTTCGGTCTAGGGTCCGGGTCAGGGTTCGGTCTAGGGTCCAGGCCAGGGTTCGTTCTAGGGTCCGGGTCAGGGTTCAGTCTAGGGTCCAGGCCAGGGTTCGTTCTAGGGTCTGGGTCGGGGTTCAGTCTAGGGTCTGGGTCAGGGTTCGGTCTAGGGTCCGGTCTAGGGTCCAGGCCAGGGTTCGGTCTAGGGTCCGGGTCCGGGTCAGGGTTCGGTCTAGGGTCCAGGCCAGGGTTCGTTCTAGGGTCCGGGTCAGGGTTCAGTCTAGGGTCCAGGCCAGGGTTCGTTCTAGGGTCTGGGTCGGGGTTCAGTCTAGGGTCTGGGTCAGGGTTCGGTCTAGGGTCCGGTCTAGGGTCCGGGTCGGGTCCGGTCTAGGGTCCGGGTCGGGGTGGAAGCGGTGTGCTTGGTGTCCGGCGGGCCTCCCTCACGGCGCTGCCGCTGCGCTCTCCGGCCGCAGAGCCCCGATCACACTCTGGATGTTCTCCTCAGGAACCTGCAGGAACACATTCAGAAAGAAGCTCATCCGGCTCCTGGTCGGCACTCTGCTAGGACACGCCCACTCTACACACACCCCTCGCTAAGACACGCCCCCTCCTTTACAACAATAAGTTCTTCGTGTCTTCGTGTTTTTCTGTTTTTGTTTGGGGTCAAAGTTCACCTGCGGGGCTGCTGAGGGCTTTCTTACCAGAGCGTGGTCGAACTTGAAGGTACTAATGTAGTAAGCGGGAATGTCGGCCGTGGCCAGAGGTTCGGCGATCTGGGCCACGATGCCACACTCATCTGCAACCACAAACACAACGCGTTGCTCTCAGTAATCTGATTACCTTGAAGGCGGGGTCACCGCGGGGGTGATGTGAGGAGGTTCAGCCCAACAATCCCCCTCTAATGAGTAAATCTGTTCAAAATGGAAACAATTACTGGAGGCTGTTTCATCTCCTTACCAGAACTGCGGGTGTGAAGAAAACAATGAGGATTACTGTACCGCTGCGCTGACTGACTACCTCCGAAGGGACAGGGCGTCCGCTCGGGAATCAGCCCGTCCTCTTCGGCTTTGTGAACATCTGGATAAGTTCTAACACGTAGAAACAGCTTGAGGAGGTCCCTCCGGAACCTGTCTGTGGGCAAACTAAACCAAACCAAACCACTGACCGAATCCTAAAGGCTGCCCGCCGATTCGGACCATCTTCCACAGCTCCCCGGACGCACTGGTGAACAGGACGTTGTTGGGAAACCTGGGAGAGGAAACAGAGCCAAGAACAGGTGAGTACAGGTATGGATTACCACAAACAGAGGCGTACAGACAGTTACTCTCTGGTATGATCATCAGCGGCAGAGAGCGAACACTGCTAGCCCTGACAACAACGGCAGTTATTTCTTTCTCCATAATTTAAAGGTCATTCTCAAATGTGCTTTTGAAACTTCATCCAGAAAACGATGGTTATATTTAGTAGAACTCAAATGTCCTATGTCCATGAAGGCATCGCGGCTCCTCTGCGGTGGCAGCTGCAGTCTCATTGGCTGCCTTGGAGCCAAGCTGGACGCTGCCATTGGGTTGTGTAAAGCTGAGTGACTCCCGTCCCGTCACCATGACGCACATATTCCAAGATGGCCGCCCGAGGCCAGCGTTGGACTCCAGTTGAGATTATTTAACTGAGGAGAAATTGATCTGATGAAAAGAGAGGAGCTGGAGCATCAAAGCTGATCGAGATGGAGAAGAAAGAAGCAGGAAGTAGAGTTTGTTTACTTCCTGTAGACATAAATACATCACTTCCTCCTCCTGTCCAATCAGAGCCCGGCACAACCCCGAGGTCTGGAGAGGAAGTAAATAAAGGCGATTAAATGTTTTCACTGTAAACCTGGATCCAGAGCGAGTGGAGACAGGAAGGAGGACGAGGAGGACACTTCCACTCCGAATGAAACCCAGCATGAAAACAAGTGAAGACGCCACTGACCTGCGCCCAGGCTGCTGGTGTGTGTGTGTGTGTGTGTGTGTGTGTGTGTGTGTGTGTGTGTGTGTGTGTGTGTGTGTGTGTTCAGCAGATGAAGCCCACCGTGGCTTCAGGACATGCTGTTCGTCCTCCCACTCGGCCGTCGCTTAGCAACAAAGAGCCGCCATAAATCTGCTCCGTCACATAAACAGAACGTCCCTCCAGGTCCACCCCCACCCCCCCCCCGACCCCGCCCACCCCCACCCCCCACCCCCACCCCCACCTCCGGGTCGTCTGCTCGTCCATGACCAGGGAGATGTAGCCCTCGATCAGGGAGAAGGAGAAGAAGCGGATGTGGCTCGAATCCTCGCCGCTCGCTCCCGAGTCTTTAGACCTGCAGACCAAGACGGAGGAGAAGAAGAAGAGTTGGAGGAAGAGGAGGAAGAGGAGGAAGTAGTTCACTCTTCATCTGGTCACAAATCACTCTGAAATCAGAACGTGAGCATGTTGAAATGCTTGTAATATTTTAGCTTCTTTTGAAAGCTTTCAGTTAAAACATTGTTTTAGCGTTTTCATTTCGGAAAAGTTTCCCGTTTACACAGCAACACTTTGACAATCATGTAGTTTCCACGTTGGGCCAGCAGCTGGCGCTGTTGTTATGAAGCCACAACACACGCTGCAGAGAACAATACAGGCGAAAACCACTCTTTTTGAAACAGGCTCAGGATCCTGGTCCTGGTCCTGGTCCTGGTCCTGGTCCTGGTCCTAGTCCTGGTCCTGATCCTGGTCAATGCTGCCCATGTTTTCTCTCTGTTAACGTTTACAGTGCCACCTTGTGGCCGGCTGTGGTAACTCCATCCATGATCTCGCTGTTGAGTGAACTGACCTCGTTTTCAGAGGCGCAGAACCAAAAGCAGAAAGCTTTGCTGTTGCCGTGGAAACAGGGTGTGAATGTGACACTGTTCAGACCCCCCGACCCCCCAAACCCCCCTGACCCCCCGAGCCCCCATCCTGATGGACTCACCCTCCGGAGTAGAACATGACGTCCATGAGCAGCGTGGCGACGGACGGCAGCGTGTCGGGGTCCAGGCTGGTCACACAGAACATGTTGCTGGGACTGGACAGCGGGTGGATGATGGGACGAGGCACTGAGGGGGACAGAAGACCCGGAGTCAGGAACCCAGGACCCGGGTCAGGAACCCAGGACCCGGAGTCAGGAACCCAGGACCCGGAGTCTGGAACCCAGGACCCGGAGTCTGGAACCCAGGACCCGGGTCAGGAACCCAGGACCCGGAGTCTGGAACCCAGGACCCGGAGTCTGGAACCCAGGACCCGGAGTCTGGAACCCAGGACCCGGAGTCTGGAACCCAGGACCCGGCCGTAGACCGGGCCAGTCTGCCGGTCTGGGGCTCGTACCCAGTTTGGGTTTGACCAGGCCGTTGGACACGCCCAGGTGGGGGGCGGCGACCGTCTCTCCGTTGACGACTCGCAGCAGGGTGAACTCGGAAGACAGCGTGTGCATCACCAGCGGCAGGTCTCGCTCTCGAACCTGAGGACAGGAGACAGAAGTGGGTCCGGTCAGGACCAGAGGACCACGGACGGCGGAGAGCTTCAGGTCCAGGTCTGAGCCTGGAGTAGCCTTGTAAACCAGACCCGCCCACTCCTCATCCACATTTGGATTTGGATTTGGGCTCAGTCTGGATAGGAGCCCATTACAAACTTCCTGCAGGGGGCGTCGGTTACTCCTTTGACTGACAGGTACTTCAGCCAATCAGCGCTTCAAAACAAATACGTCATCAAAATGCGTTAGCTTCTCTAAGGATTAGCATCAGCTCATTAGCTCTAGCTTCTCTACACGCAAAGACACGTGAAAACGTCTTTTCCTGTCAGACCCTCACCAGGCCAGACTCTGGCTCTTGCTTGATTGTTGTAATTCTTGGTATTTTGGCTGAAACTTTACTGACTGCAGCTTTCAGACGATGGTTAAAGTTAAAGTCGTCATCTCCGCTACGCGCAGTGATGGTGTCACTTCCGGTTTAGCCACCGGAATTTACCCAAAAAGAAAAAATTGAAAACAAAAAGCGGCAACGCTGATTGGCTCGGCCGTTTCAGGACAGAGTGAAATCCCCTCTATGGGCTCCGACCAGACTGAGACCAGCTCCAAAATCCAAATGCGGATGAGGAGTGGGCGGGGCTGGTTTACGAGGCAAAGCCTGGAGGGTCCGGGAGGAAAACACTCCGAGGACAACCTTTAACCGGCCCGGAAAGAAAAGACGCAAGGCTGTGCTTGGAGGTGTCCTGGTTCAACTCCCACTGCCAGCAGGAAGAACCCTGGAGGGGATCAGGAGATCAGGGTTCCTGCTCCTATAAAACAGGGCTCACAATCCAACAGCGCTACATGCTACATGCTAAAGTGTGTCAAGGCTCACACACCAGCTATGCTACATGCTAAGTGTCAAAGTGTCACTGATACACTCATTGACAGAGAGCGACAGTGCAGCTGGGCGGAGCTGGTGTAGTGTTGAAGCTGGTGTAGTGTTGGAGGAGGTGTAGTGTTGAAGCTGGTGTAGTGTTGGAGGAGGTGTAGTGTTGAAGCTGGTGTAGTGTTGGAGCTGGTGTAGTGTTGGAGCTGGTGTAGTGTTGAAGCTGGTGTAGTGTTGGAGCTGGTGTAGTGTTGGAGGAGGTGTAGTGTTGGAGCTGGTGTAGTGTTGAAGCTGGTGTAGTGTTGGAGCTGGTGTAGTGTTGGAGCTGGTGTAGTGTTGGAGCTGGTGTAGTGTTGAAGCTGGTGTAGTGTTGGAGCTGGTGTAGTGTTGGAGCTGGTGTAGTGTTGAAGCTGGTGTAGTGTTGGAGCTGGTGTAGTGTTGGAGGAGGTGTAGTGTTGAAGCTGGTGTAGTGTTGGAGCTGGTGTAGTGTTGGAGGAGGTGTAGTGTTGAAGCTGGTGTAGTGTTGGAGGAGGTGTAGTGTTGAAGCTGGTGTAGTGTTGGAGGAGGTGTAGCGTTGGAGCTGGTGTAGTGTTGGAGGAGGTGTAGTGTTGGAGCTGGTGTAGTGTTGGAGGAGGTGTAGTGTTGAAGCTGGTGTAGTGTTGGAGGAGGTGTAGTGTTGGAGCTGGTGTAGTGTTGGAGGAGGTGTAGTGTTGAAGCTGGTGTAGTGTTGGAGCTGGTGTAGTGTTGGAGGAGGTGTAGTGTTGAAGCTGGTGTAGTGTTGGAGCTGGTGTAGTGTTGGAGGAGGTGTAGTGTTGAAGCTGGTGTAGTGTTGGATAGGGCTGAACGATATGGGCAAAATTTCATATCTCGATATCCATGCCAGATATCTCGATATCGATACGATATATTACAATGGATTCAGTAAAAGTTAAGCGTTTTTCAGAAAAATAAAAGCATCACAATACAAAAGGATGTAAAAAAAAAAAAAATGCAGTTTTATTTATGAGAACTCACTGCCACTACCACCAAACTCTTTGTGCAGATTCTGCAACCATCCTCTGCCATCAGCTGTCAACCAGTAAACGAGGTTTGTGGTTGGCTGGCCTTACCTGTGCATGGGCGAGCTGACACGTAGGGCAAGCAGGGGTAATCTTGATATCGTTGATTTTGAGAAACTAACGTCCTGAATGTTCATATCGCGATATCGATATGATAACGATATATCGTTCAGCCCTAGTGTTGGAGGAGGTGTAGTGTTGAAGCTGGTGTAGTGTTGGAGCAGAGGTGGCTGGAGGCTTGCTAGCTACATTATTTTCAAAATTTTTGCCCTTTCCATGTCTGTGATGTGAAACTTTGAGGAACGTGAAACTACAGTCCCATGGAACCAGAGGACAGAGGGACCGGGGGACGGAGGGACCGGGGGACGGAGGGACTGGAGGATGGAGGGACCGGGGGACGGAGGGACTGGAGGACAGAGGGACCGGGGGACGGAGGGACCGGGGGACGGAGGGACTGGAGGATGGAGGGACCGGGGGACCGGGCCGTGCTGCTGAGTGTGAGTGTAGTGTGAGACCCAGCAGCAGCAGCAGCGTCCAGACAGGAAGCAGAGTGATACCTTGGGTTCCAGCAGGCGGCTGATCCCCTTTATGTAACAGATTATTCTGTTTTCACCCGTTTCATAAACATGCTGCAGCTTTTCCACCAAAGCAAGGCAATAAGACGAGTGTCCCCGCGGCCGAGACGCTGCAGACAGAGGGAGGACTCCTTCCTCAATCAAAGGAAGTGGGGGGGCCGTGGGGGGTTGGGGGGCACTATATCCAGGGTTATTGCTTCTCCTGTCGGCCGCTGTGGCTGAAACAACTCCGCTGCCAGCGGTTGCATAACAGACAAATGATATAATGAAGGGAGCAGGGAGGCCACTCAGCTGCTGGCTCTGGACTCAGGCCACAGTTTCAGGGTCTCTGATCCACCTTCTGCTAGATTTCATTACAAAGAGGATTAAAACGGCCCGCCTAATGAGAGCCGAGAGCGACCAGGACGTCTACTACTCACTGAAGACACGGGCGACTCAGCGAAAACACAGAGCATCTTCCTCCTAACGCCCGCAGCCCAGAGCTGTCCGGCAGCGCTCACCAGGATGAAGTCGGTCTGATATGTGGACAGCATGAAGACGGAGATGTTGTGGTCGGCCAGCGGCGCGATGACGGACTTGGCGATCTTGGTGACTCCGATGGGCTGAGAGCTGGAGGCGCTGCCGCCGCCCGACACCACGTTGAGCGCCAGCCAGGTGGCGTCGGCCACGCTGATGTGCTCCGACTGGGGCAGCTCTGCGGCACACACACACACACACACACACACACACACACACACACACACACACACACACCACACACACACACACACACACACACACACACACACACACACACACACACCTGGAGTTATGGGTAATGCTAAAAACAAAACATCTTCGAAAACAGTTTCCAGCTGCATGACTGTAATTTATTATTATTGTCATTTTTCAGAAAAGAATGTTGCACCAGTCTCTCCCTCTATTCCAAACCGGCGGAAAAGAAACCGAAAAGCTAATTCTGGCACATTTTCCAAACTCAGTTTAGAGACGACAGAGGGAAGCCTGGCTCGCTCCAGTGAGTCAGGACGCTGTACTTCCTGGTTTCTGCCTTTTGATGAGCGGTGAGAGGAAGTGGATGAGTCCGCGGTGGAAACAGGCAGCTGTCCATCAGCTGCTGCCGTTTCAGGATCATCAGTGTGAAGGATGTTGAGCCGGCGGCCGCCCGGAGCGCCGCGCCGCGCTGCGCCGGGCGGCCGCCGGCGGGACCAGAGGCCTGCGGCCGTTACGCAACGGACGGCCCGGAGTCTCCACGGCGACCGAGGAGGGTCGGCCTGGGGAACGGCGCGTAACCACACAAACACACGGCGACGCGAGACCACAGAGCGCCCCGGGGTTACGCAACCTGGTTACCACGGCGACCACACACGTCGGCACACGGAGGAGCCCACCTTTGAAGCCCTCCTCGTCCACGATGATGGTGTAGTCCTCCGGAGTCTCCGTCAGGCTGAAGAACTTACACCTGAAGAAGAGGAGGAGGGGGAGGAGGAGGAGGGGGAGGGAGGAAGAGGAGGTAGAGGAGGAGGAGGAGGAGGAGGAGGGGGAGGGAGGAAGAGGAGGTAGAGGAGGAGGAGGGAGGAGGAGGAGGAGGGAGGAAGAGGAGGAGGAGGGATCAGCTCAGTTCACACACCATCACAGTTGGGAGAGAAAACATCTGACATTCAACGTCTCCCGCTGCAGTGTGTCAGTGCACACACACACACACACACACACACACACACACACACACACACACTGTGAACAGCACCTCTGTGATAATCACATTCCTAACAGGCCGTCCGCTGAGCGCTGCCCTCCATATTTGTCTGGAAGGTGTGAAGCAGCAGAGGAGGACTGAACGGTCCTGGGTCCGGGTCCGGGTCCAGGTCCGGGTCTGAGAGGAACCGCGCCCCATCGTTATTCTGACGTGAACTGAACCAGACGGAGGACTTTCTGAAGCAGGTCCTCTCTCCGGGTCCTCCTCTCTCAGTAACGTGGAGGTTCAGTCCTCAGAAAGGCTCCACCTTCACTCAGAAACGTTCTGGAAACGAGGGATGTTTCCACGGCGACGGCACAAACACTGACAACGAGCGAGCTAGCACGTCGGGCCACTGGTTGGCACAGGGAGAGAGAGTCAGTGCGCTTAAGACAGACGCAGTTTTAGAAAGACAGTTCTGGACCAGCGGTTTTAGACTAGTTTACACAGGTTTCAGACGAGTTACAGTTATTAACTAGTTATCAGACTAGTCTCTGACAGGTTTCAAACTAGTTTCAGACCAGTTCTAGAACAGTGTTGAACTAGTTTCACACTGGTGTTGAGCTGGTTTCAGACCAGTGTTGAACTAGTTTCAGACTTGTGTTGAGCTGGTTTCAGACTGGTGTTGAGCTGGTTTCAGACTGGTGTTGAACTGGTTTCAGACTGGTGTTGAGCTGGTTTCAGACCAGTGTTGAGCTGGTTTCAGACCAGTGTTGAGCTGGTTTCAGACTGGTGTTGAACTGGTTTCAGACTGGTGTTGAACTGGTTTCAGACTGGTGTTGAGCTGGTTTCAGACCAGTGTTGAGCTGGTTTCAGACTGGTGTTGAACTGGTTTCAGACTGGTGTTGAACTGGTTTCAGACTGGTGTTGAGCTGGTTTCAGACCAGTGTTGAGCTGGTTTCAGACCAGTGTTGAGCTGGTTTCAGACTGGTGTTGAGCTGGTTTCAGACTGGTGTTGAACTGGTTTCAGACTGGTGTTGAACTGGTTTCAGACTGGTGTTGAGCTGGTTTCAGACTGGTGTTGAGCTGGTTTCAGACTAGTGTTGAGCTGGTTTCAGACTGGTGTTGAACTGGTTTCAGACCAGTGTTGAACTAGTTTCAGACTGGTGTTGAACTAGTTTCAGACCAGTGTTGAACTAGTTTCAGACTGGTGTTGAATTGGTTTCAGACTGGTGTTGAGCTGGTTTCAGACTGGTGTTGAGCTGGTTTCAGACCAGTGTTGAGCTGGTTTCAGACTGGTGTTGAACTGGTTTCAGACCAGTGTTGAACTAGTTTCAGACTGGTGTTGAATTGGTTTCAGACTGGTGTTGAGCTGGTTTCAGACTGGTGTTGAGCTGGTTTCAGACCAGTGTTGAGCTGGTTTCAGACCAGTGTTGAACTAGTTTCAGACCAGTGTTGAGCTGGTTTCAGACCAGTGTTGAACTAGTTTCAGACTTGTGTTGGGCTGGTTTCAGACTGGTGTTGAGCTGGTTTCAGACCGGTGTTGGGCTGGTTTCAGACTGTTGTTGAGCTGGTTTCAGACTGGTGTTGAGCTGGTTTCAGACCAGTGTTGAGCTGGTTTCAGACCAGTGTTGAGCTGGTTTCAGACCGGTGTTGAGCTGGTTTCAGACCGGTGTTGAGCTTGTTTCAGACTGGTGTTGAGCTGGTTTCAGACCAGTGTTGAGCTGGTTTCAGACCAGTGTTGAACTGGTTTCAGACCGGTGTTGGGCTGGTTTCAGACTGTTGTTGAGCTGGTTTCAGACTGGTGTTGAGATGGTTTCAGACTGTTGTTGAGCTGGTTTCAGACTGGTGTTGAGATGGTTTCAGACTGGTGTTGAGATGGTTTCAGACTGGTGTTCAGCTGGTTTCAGACTGGTGTTGAGCTGGTTTCAGACCGGTGTTGGGCTGGTTTCAGACTGTTGTTGAGCTGGTTTCAGACTGGTGTTCAGCTGGTTTCAGACTAGGGTTGAGCTGGTTTCAGACTGGTGTTGAGCTGGTTTCAGACTGGTGTTGAGCTGGTTTCAGACTGTTGTTGAGCTGGTTTCAGACTGGTGTTGAGCTGGTTTCAGACTGGTGTTGAGCTGGTTTCAGACTGGTGTTCAGCTGGTTTCAGACTAGGGTGGAGCTGGTTTCAGGACTGGTGTTGAGCTGGTTTCAGACTGGTGTTGAGCTGGTTTCAGACTGGTGTTGAACTGGTTTCAGACCAGTGTTGAGCTGGTTTCAGACCGGTTACAGACCAGTCTGTCTTGTTTTTTTCCACTGTTTGTGCAGCTCGGCCAATCCGGCGCTGCCTCTGGAGCAGGACTGTTTGCACAGGAACCTGACAGCGTCTGCAGTTTGACTCCACCTGTAACCTTTGATTCTTGATGTGTTCAGGAGTAAATCGGACTTCATGCGTCAATAAAGTCAACAGCTCATTTTGGCTTTTCAACATTTCAAACCTGTTCTATTCTACTTTAGTGAACAAGGTGAACGGGTGCTTTGTACCTGGTGTCTGTATTTTCCTGAGTGCTTTGACTCAATCTGCATCCTGACTGTAAACGGCGGCGGCATACGTTCACCTCAGCTGGCTCTGACCGCCAGCAGCGTTATGTAACGGCCACATGCCGCGCTCGAACTGTGTTTCTTTAAAAGCGCTGCTTGAAGCAGGG
Source organism: Salarias fasciatus (assembly GCF_902148845.1). NCBI lineage: Eukaryota > Metazoa > Chordata > Actinopteri > Blenniiformes > Blenniidae > Salarias > Salarias fasciatus. Next base: position 26,695,006 of record NC_043754.1, read on the forward strand.
ATGAACTTTTCCACCGCTGTTCGTCTTTCGGCTCGAGGCGGGCTGAGAGGTTTTATTAATCTTCGCGGTCTTGTGTGTCTCTCTGGATAAACAGGACGGGGTCAGGACCTGGGCCAGAGGGGTTTTCAGATCCCAGGTCCAAACCTGGTCCAGGAGGATGAGACTCAGCGGACACCCCAGCTCAGGTTCAGGCACCAAGACGCACAACAGGGTCAGTTTGAGACTAGTTTTCAACAGGTTACCACTACTTTCAGACTTGGTTCTGGACTTGATTTCAGCGTCTGACTGGACGAGACGTAGACAGGTTAATGACCAGTTCTGGACCTTGGTTCTGGACTAGAGTTAAACCCGTGATGAACTAGTTAGACAGGTTACAGGACTAGTTAAGGATATGGCGTTGGATTCAATTTAAACTGGTTGTGAACTAGAGTTAGGGGCACGATGGGTTCGGGTTCGGGTTCAGGTAGGTCTGTCCACGTGACAGCCTGGACCAATCACAGTTACATCTGGTTTCATACACACAATGTAACACAGTAACACACACACACACACACACACACACACACACACACACACACACACACACCGTGTAACACACTCACAGTAACACACATACAGTGCAATATAGATACACAGTAACACATGTACAGTAAAATAGTCACACACAATAACACCCTCTCTCTCTCTCTCTCACACACACACACACACACACACACACACACACACACACACACACACACATACACACACACCTACACAGTGACAGACAGAGTAACAAACAGAATAACAGGCACAGTAACACACACGAAGACAGTAACACACGCATAGTAACATGTACACGCACAAACACACAGTAACACAGATACACACACACATTAATACAGTAACACACACACACACACACACACACACAAGCAGCTGCAGTTTGAAACCCCCCCTGGTCCTGGTCCTGGTTCAGGCTAGTTCCCCCTGGTCCTTGGCCCTGGTTCTCTCTGGTTCACTCCTGGTCCCTGGTTCTAGCTACCCCCCCCCCCCCCCCCTCCGTCCCCCGGTCCCCCGGTCCCCGGTTCCCCCGGGTCCCCGGTCCTGTACCTGGTCCTGGAGGCCAGGAAGGCCAGCTTGATGAGTCCGTGCGTGCAGACCTGGATCCCCTCCTTCTCGATGCTCGCCACTTTCAGGCTGTGCTCTAAAATGTGCAGCTCCATCTCCCCGGAGCGACGACACGCTTCAGAGCAGCGGCATGGCCAAACGCGCGCACACGGACACGCGCGGCCGGCCGAACGCGACTCCAACAGCAAGAAACAGCAGGAAGAAAGAAAGAAAGAAAGCAGAGGTTAAAAAACAAAAAACAAAAAACCTGCTGCTGTCAGACAGGCAGAACACTTCCGGTGGCACCGCTTCACAATAAGAGCTCAGCGCCGCTCTGTTTTCTTTCTACACTTTATTTTTTTTTATCTTTGAAATATACGATATTGCCAGAAAGCCATTTACTTTGTGTTGTATTGATTTTTAAATAATATCAATTCGCAAAAAATATTTTCAAAAAATCTCACTGACAACCAACCAACAAGTGAGGTGAGAACGTGAACTATTTTTGCAGTCACACACACACACACACACACACACAGAGAGAGAGAGAGAGAGAGAGAGAGAGAGAGAGAGAGAGAGAGAGAGAGAGAGAGAGAGAGAGAGAGAGAGAGAGAGAGAGAGAGAGAGAGGGAGAATAATAAGTGTGCTTGTTACTGATTCATTATTTTTCACCTTTTTTTTGGTACTGCTACCTTGAAACAGGCTGAAAATCCACTGGTAGCATAGCTAACTAAACAAATCAAAAATTAAAAAAAAAAGGAACAATATGGTAGAACGAGCATTTAATACAATATATTGACCAATGTGTGAAAGAAAAACACAAAAATGTCCCGCTTCTAATACTAGTGCTTGTATTTTGAAGATGCCACAGAGATGGAGCCCGGCTTCCTGTCCTCGTGCAGCAGCTTTTTGGGCTGAAGAAGGCTCGCCGGCCCCATGTTGCTTCTCTGTCTAGAACAGTCACCAGCTGGTCCTCGTGTTGACTCTGTAGTCCTGTGGGTTCTGTGGTTCTCTTGTTGGCTCTCTGGTTCTCTGGTCCTCGTGTTGGTTCTCCAGTCCTCATGCTGGCTCACTCTCTGGAACAGCTGATCAGAGTGACACAAACAATCTGCCATTCAGACGGAGGGGGCGGGACTGCAGTGGCCCTAGGCATCATGGGAGTTGTAGTTATTTGTAAACAGGACTCCTACAAACACATTCAAACGTTTCGGTCAGCTTTAACAACAACATGAACAGCAATAATAATAATAATAATAATTTATTACTGTTATTATTGTTTTATTTTATTTTCATTCGTTCATTAATGAATGAATGAATATTTTATTTTATTTTATTTTTTAACGAGAATGCACTTTTGTTTCACAGTTCTGAAGATTCACTCTTTTCAGGGAGTGGATAAGGTCCTGGATGGAAGGATGGATGATGGAAGCATGAATGGATGATGAATGCAATTAATGGATGGATGGATGGATGGATGGATGGATGGCTGAAGAATGCATGATGGATGGATGGATGGGTGATGGATGGATGATGGGTGGATGGCTGATAAATGGATGAGGATGGATGGAAGGATGGATGGTTGATGAATGGATGATCGATGCATAGATGGATAGATGGATGATGGATGGATGGATGGATAGATAGATGGATGGATGGATGGATGGATAGATAGATGGATGGATGATGAATGCATGGATGGATGGATGGAGGGATGGATGGATGATGAATGCATGTATGGATGATGGATGGATGGAAGATGGATGAATGGATGATGGATGGATGGAAGATGGATGGATGAATGGCTGATGGATGGATGATGGATGATGGATGGATGGATGGATGGATGGATGGATGGATGATGGATGGATGGATGGATGATGGCTGATGGATGGATGATGGATGGATGGATGGATGATGGATGGATGATGGCTGATGGATGGATGATGGATGGATGAATGCATGATGGATGGATGGATGGATGATGGATGGATGGATGAATGGATGATGAATGGATGATGAATGCATGGATGGATGATGGATGGATGGATGGATGGATGGATGGATGGATGATGGATGGATGATGAATGATGGATGGTGGATGATGAATGGATGATGGCTGATGGATGGATGATGGATGGATGATGGATGGATGGATGGATGATGGATGATGGATGGATGGATGGATGGGTGGATGATGGATGGATGGAAGATGGATGGATGAATGGATGATGGCTGATGGATGGATGATGGATGGATGGATGGATGATGGCTGATGGATGGATGGATGATGGATGATGGATGGATGGATGGATGGGTGGATGATGGATGGATGGAAGATGGATGGATGAATGGATGGATGATGGATGGATGGATGATGGATGGATGGATGATGGATGGATGGATGGATGGATGGATGATGGCTGATGGATGGATGATGGCTGATGGATGTATGATGGCTGATGGATGGATGATGGCTGATGGATAGATGATGGATGGATGATGGCTGATGAATGGATGATGGCTGATGGATGGATGATGGCTGATGGATGGATGATGGTAGTGGCTGTGTGTTTTCCCGCGGTGTCCCAGTGGAAGCATGGGTGTGTTGCGGTTCTAGGGCAACACTCGCCGGTGCGTTCAAACGCAGCGAGGCAGACATGTTACAAGCATGGCGCACAACACACACATACACACACTTTCCCATACTGCTGGACGGCGTGTTTGCCGCGGGTCCTTCAGGAGTCTCGAGCTCCCAGTCGTGCTCAACATCGTCTGCAATGAAGCCAGCCGTTCTCAGACTCGCTGTCCGGACCGGACTGTCCATTTCTGGGTTTGCTGTGGGTTGAGGGGAGGGGGGTGGCGGTTGATCTGACGGCGGAAAACTGCAGCCTTGACTCCACCTCCATCCACGGACGATGTTCCTCCATGAGGAAGTGGAAGTCATCTCAGCCAATCTGTTTCCAGCTCATTCGCATTCACTTCCCATATATCTGAGAAATATAATCCCTCCCACTTCCTGTTTGCTCAGATCTTTCAAGCAGCAGGTAATGATGAATGATGTTAAACCTCACAATAACAAAGCTGTTCTTTATTAGCTTTACTCATGAAGGCATCAACATTGACATTTTGAAAGCTTGGACTCAACGAGCCTCTCCCTGTCCATCGCGCACTGAGATTTTTGGGCCAGAAGGCAAAGAAGAAAAAAGAAAAAAAGCCTTCCAGTAAGTTTAAATCCCTTCCTGTAATTCTGCAGCCCCAGGTGCAGCCAGTCTGCACTGCTTTAATCCTGCTTTAATTAGAAATGCAGCATCCTGAACTTTACCGAAATTCAGTCGTCTTGGAAGAAACCTCAGCGGTTCTCACACTGACGGATACTTCAAGGGCAGTGGTTCGTTATCTTCCCACCGTCCCAGTCCTGACCTCCGGAGGAGAACTGCAGTCAAACATCATGTTGAAGGGCGAAGGCCAGGTTACTCGCTACGCTTCAAGTGAAAATCAATAGACAGACTTTATTTGTGAATGTTCTGAAAAAGAGTTTCTCTCTGAGTTTGTATGAAAAAATGGAATGGAAAACCAGCGTGAATAGAATCAACAGAAAACAATGAATACATATAAAATATGGGAATGAGCTAACACAGACACACTGGATGGTTATTACAGTGACTGTCAACTCTAAAACTACCAAGACCAGGACTCTGACTGGAACCAGGACCAGGATCTGGACCAGAAGCAGATTTACTAAAGGTTTTGACCTGAATTGAGTCCTCAGTTTGTCAACAATTTCTTCCTGAAGTGGAAAATTAGAGCAAATCAAATGGAAGCAATGTTTCCAAATTTGCATAAAAATAAACAGATGAACATTATATGGAATAATGACAAGAACAACAATAAAGTACTGAGAAGATACAGGAAAGCACCCATTTCTTTATTAGGCTCATTGACATATTTCTTTGTGTTGTCCTGAGATGATTAGTGTGGAGCAGACATAATTTAAAGGGTTAATCCCTGTTCCTCCAGTTCTAATCTCATCTGGAGAAGCTGCAGTGTTAACTGCCTGGAGGTGAGGGTTTCCAGCGCTACAGTAGTTCCAGCCAAGGCACTAATTGCAATGACAATTAGTTGTGCGAGAACACAACACTGTATTAATGAATCAAGGCGAGCCGGGGTGGTTGCGGTAGGGGGATGGTGGGGGGTAGTCCTCGTGAACCATCCCCCCCCCCCACTCCTCATCCACATTTGGGAGTTAAGCTCAGTCTGGATAGAAAACTTCCTGCAGGGGGCGTCGGTTACTCCTTTGACTGGACAGGTACTTCAGCCAATCAGCGCTTCAAAACAAATACATCATCAAAATGCGTTAGCTTGGCTAAGGGTTAGCATCAGCTCATTAGCTCTAGCTTCTCTACATGCAAAGACACGCGAAAACGTCTTTTCCTGTAAGAACCTCGCCAGGCCAGACTCTTGCTTGATTATTGTAATTCTTGGTATTTTGGGCTGTAAACTTTACTGACTGCAGCTTTCAGACGATGGTTAAAGTTAAAGGTGCATTAAGGAGTTTGCACGTTTTATGCGAAACAGTGGCCCCTGCAGGCCTTGGGCGTAATGCAGCTTAGTGAAAAACTCGTCCCTGTGGCTCGCGTGCACGGAAGAGGGGGACTCCGTCTTCGCTCGTTTAGAAGCGCTCAAGTAAGATTTAAGTTTCTTCTCCTGGTGGAGTCTGTGTGGAGCTGCAGTGCTAGAAGCCAGTCTGTTCTGACTTTCTGGAAGATCCTGCTCAGTTTGTTGCTCACTAAGCATCTGGCGGAGTAATGGCGGACAAAATGAAACCTAACGAGCCGGAGTGTGCATTACGTCATTCCTTTCAAATTCTCCCCCAAAAGATTCTGGAGCCGGACCGGCACTGTGACTTTCAAGTGACAATTTAGCGCGGTTACAGGTACTTGCAATGAATATGTCAGGGCACATTGTACACATCATTAAAATGTGTAACATAGGTGGAAAATAAGTATTTTAAGGTTGTAAAACTCCTTAATGCACCTTTAAAGTCCATCTTCTCCGCTACGCGCAGCGATAGCGTCACTTCCGGTTAGCCACCAGAATTTTGGCAAAAAAATTTGAAAACAAAAAAATGGCAACGCTGATTGGCTCGGCCGTTTCAGGACTGAGTGAAATCCCCTCTATGGCTCCGACCAGACTGAGACCAGCTCCAAAATCCAAACTGGATGCGGAAGTGGGCGGGGCTGGGTTACCAGGCAAGGTGGGGAGGGGGGTTGGAGGTGCACCACCGCACACCAGATGATTGAGACCTCTCTGTCAGGATGTTAGAACAGAAGAGGAAATAACTTCGCCTGTGACCAGAATCCACAGAAACACAGCAAGGGCTTCACTTACACAACGTTTCAAGTCACAACGTTCAAGTCACAACGCATCGCTGTTGCTTTGATGTTTGAGAAAAGTTTCAGGTTTACACGGCAACGCTCTGAAACGACGTGTGAAATGTCAGGAATACTGAAAACCATGTAATCAGCAGGTTGTGTGGAGAACAAGGAACAACATGTTCGAATGAACAGGTCAACATCAGAGAGTCGTTTCCCGTCTCCATGGTGATGGAGCAGCAGCAGCAGCAGCGGCAGTTTGAAAGTGCTGAGTCATGTTCCAGGAGATCCCGACTCTAATCTCTTCACCATGACCCTCATGAGACCCAGCAGGGTCTGACAGCCCCCCTCCCTCTCTCCGCCCCCCTGGGGAGGGACCTGGACTTTGGACACACCTCCTCGAGCTGCAGCCAGCGTGAAGGAGAGGAGCTGCTGGAGGTTCTCAAAATGCGGGGCAGACCCCAGCGGGCCCCTCAGAGCTGCAGAGGGTCCAGCAGAAGCTCAGAGTCTCAGAAACCAGCAAGTAGTCTGCTGACACGACGACTTCAAGTGACAACGCAAAACCCGCATGTACCCTTTTCTTTGAGCGTTTCAAGCAGACGGTAGCTGCTGCAGGAGTTGACACCCCCACCGCCACAAAGGTGGGGGTGTCACGCTTTCCCACAAATGATGACAAGGCATGACAGTTCAAGCAAATTCAGAAATACAAAGTTTTTATTCAATATCTGTGTATAGAACGTGAAGGTGCAAGAGAGAGAGAGAGAGAGAGAGAGAGAGATTAAGACTGGTGTTGCTTGCTGTTTGTTGCCTTTTTTTGGAGTCCTTAATCATTTGGTGTTGTTGGCTCAGTTCGGCTCCAGTCCAGCTGTTTTCAGGGTCATGATGGATTCCAATGTCCCGTTCAGAGGACAGGGTATTTCGTTGGGAGGTTCTGTTCAGCCCCGACCATGGAAACACCCTCTGGTCATCAGCATTTGAATGAAGAAGCACTGAAACCAAGGTTGAGATCTTTGATCAATCAAATCAACTTTAATGTAGAAAACTTTTCATATCAATCAAACAACGCAAAGTGCTGAACAGTAAAAAACAATCATAAAAACAACACAAAAACAAATAAGAACAAAACGCCCCATCGATCATTATGCACACACACACACCAGCACAACACACACACACACACACATACAGACACTCTCCATATTTTAATTCACACCGAAGGGGAGCATGGCATGGCACTAAGCATCATGGGAAACCACCACCAGGGAGAAGTCAAAGGTCATTAAAACCTGGGCTCCAGCGCACGACCCCCGACCCGCCCGACCAAGGGACGCACGCACACCCAAGGTGTGGAGACCCCCGGGCCAGCCGGGACCAGAGGACACGAGCACAGGAACCCCAGAAGAGGACTGGGACAACCTCCCGGTGTGAAGGACCCCCCCTCAGTGTTGAGGACCCCCCTCAGTGTGGAGGACCCCCTCAGCGTCAAGGACCCCCCCCAGATTGAAGGAACCCCCCTCAGTGTGGAGGACCCCCCTCAGTGTGGAGGACCCCCTCAGTGCGAAGGACCCCCCCCTCAGTGTGAAGGACCCCTCAGTGTGGAGGACCCCACTCAGTGTGAAGGACCCCCCCCTCAGTGTGGAGGACCCCCCTCAGCGTCAAGTGACCCCCACAGAGTGAAGGACCCCACCTCAGTGTGGAGGACCCCCTCAGTGTGGAGGACCCCCTCAGTGTGAAGGACCCCCCCTCAGTGTGAAGGCCCCCCCCTCAGGCATCGTGTGGAGGACCCCTCAGTGTGAAGGACCCCCCCTCAGTGTGAAGGACCCCCACCTCAGTGTGAAGGGACCCCCTCAGTGCGGAGGACCCCCCCTCAGTGTGAAGGGACCCCCTCAGTGTGAAGGACCCCCCCCTCAGTGTGAAGGAACCCCTCAGTGTGAAGGACCCCCCCAGAGTGAAGGACCCCCCCTCAGTGTGAAGGACCCCCCTCAGTGTCCAAGGACCCCCTCAGTGTGGAGGACCCCCCCCTCAGTGTGGAGGAACCCCCCCCTCAGTGTGAAGGGACCCCCCCTCAGTGTGGAGGACCCCTCAGTGTGGAGGACCCCTCAGTGTGGAGGACCCCCCCTCAGTGTGAAGGACCCCCCCAGAGTGAAGGACCCCCCCTCAGTGTGAAGGACCCCCTCAGTGTCCAAGGACCCCCTCAGTGTGAAGGACCCCCCTCAGTGTGAAGGACCCCCTCAGGTGAAGGACCCCCTCAGTGTGGAGGACCCCCTCAGTGGAGGACCCCCTCCCCAGTGTGGAGGACCCCTCAGTGTGAAGGACCCCCTCAGTGTGGAGGACCCCCTCAGTGTGGAGGACCCCCTCAGTGTGAAGGACCCCCTCAGTGTCAAGGACCCCCTCAGTGTGAAGGACCCCCCCTCAGTGTGAAGGACCCCCTCAGTGTGAAGGACCCCCCTCAGTGTGAAGGACCCCCCTCAGTGGGAGGACCCCCCTCAGTGTGGAGGACCCCCCCTCAGTGTGAAGGACCCCCCTCAGTGTGGAGGACCCCCTCAGTGTGAAGGACCCCCTCAGTGTGAAGGACCCCCCTCAGTTGGAGGACCCCCTCAGTGTGAAGGACCCCCCTCAGTGTGAAGGACCCCCCTCAGTGGAGGACCCCCTCAGTGTGGAGACCCCCTCAGTGTGAAGGACCCCTCAGTGTGAAGGACCCCCCTCAGTGTGGAGGACCCCCCCTCAGTGTGAAGGGACCCCCCTCAGTGTGGAGGACCCCCTCAGTGTGAAGGACCCCCCTCAGTGTGGAGGAACCCCCCTCAGTGTGGAGGACCCCCCTCTCAGTGTGAAGGGACCCCCCCCAAGCAGAGTGAAGGACCCCCCCTCAGTGTGAAGGACCCCTCAGTGTCAAGGACCCCCCCCTCATGTGTGAAGGACCCCCCCTCAGTGTGAAGGACCCCCCCTCAGTGTGAAGGACCCCCCCCCCCTCAGTGTGAAGGACCCCCTCAGTGTGGAGGACCCCCTCATTGTGGAGGACCCCCCTCAGTGTGAAGGACCCCCCCTCAGTGTGGAGGGACCCCTCAGTGGGAAGGACCCCCTCAGTGTGAAGGACCCCCTCAGTGTCAAGGACCCCCCTCAGTGTGAAGGACCCCCCTCAGTGTGAAGGACCCCCTTCAGTGTGAAGGACCCCCCCTCAGTGTGAAGGACCCCCTCAGTGTGAAGGACCCCTTAGTGTGAAGGACCCCCCCAGAGTGAAGGACCCCCCCTCAGTGTGAAGGACCCCCTCAGTGTCAAGGACCCCCCGAGTGAAGGACCCCCTCAGTGTGAAGGACCCCCTCAGTGTGAAGGACCCCCTCAGTGTGAAGGACCCCCCTCAGTGTGGAGGACCCCCTCAGTGTGGAGGACCCCCCTCAGTGTGAAGGACCCCCTCAGTGTCAAGGACCCCCCGAGTGAAGGACCCCCCTCTGTGAAGGACCCCCTCAGTGTCAAGGACCCCCTCAGTGTGAAGGACCCCCCTCAGTGTGGAGGACCCCCTCAGTGGAGGACCCCCTCAGTGTGAAGGACCCCCTCAGTGTGGAGGACCCCCCTCAGTGTGAAGGACCCCCTCAGTGTGAAGGACCCCCCTCAGTGTGGAGGACCCCCTCAGTGTGAAGGACCCCCCTCAGTGTGAAGGACCCCCTCAGTGTGGAGGACCCCCTCAGTGTGGAGGACCCCCTCAGTGTGAAGGACCCCCTCAGTGTGAAGGACCCCCCCTCAGTGTGGAGGACCCCCCTCAGTGTGAAGGACCCCCCCTCAGGTGGAGGACCACCCTCAGTGTGAAGGACCCCCCCCTCAGTGTGGAGGACCCCCCATCAGTGTGGAGGACCCCCTCAGTGTGAAGGACCCCCCTCAGTGTGAAGGACCCCCCCTCAGTGTGGAGGACACCCCCTCAGGTGGAGGACCCCCCCTCAGTGTGAAGGACCCCCTCAGTGTGGAGGACCCCTAAAGTGTGAAGGACCCACCCTCAGTGGAGGACCCCCCCCTCAGTGTGGAGGACCCCCACCTCAGTGTGAAGGACCCCCTCGTGTGAAAGGACCCCCCCCAGAGTGAAGGGACCCCCTCAGTGTGAAGGACCCCCTCAGTGTCAAGGACCCCTCAGTGTGGAGGACCCCCCTCAGTGTGGAGGACCCCCCCTCAGTGTGAAGGACCCCCCCCTCAGTGGTGGAGGACCCCCCCTCAGTGTGAAGGACCCCCTTTCAGGTGTGAAGGACCCCCCCCCAGAGTGAAGGACACCCCCTCAGTGTGAAGGACCCCCTCAGTGTCAAGGACCCCTCAGTGTGAAGGACCCCCCTCAGTGTGAAGGACCCCCCTCAGTGTGAAGGACCCCCTCAGTGTGGAGGACCCCCCTCAGTGTGAAGGACCCCCTCAGTGTGGAGGACCCCCTCAGTGTGGAGGACCCCCTCAGTGTGAAGGACCCCCTCAGTGTGAAGGACCCCCTCAGTGAAGGACCCCCTCAGTGTGAAGGACCCCCTCAGTGTGAAGGACCCCCTCAGTGTGAAGGACCCCCCTCAGTGTGAAGGACCCCCCTCAGTGTGGAGGACCCCCTCAGTGTGAAGGACCCCTAGTGTGAAGGACCCCCCCAGAGTGAAGGACCCCCCTCAGTGTGAAGGACCCCCTCAGTGTCAAGGACCCCCCAGAGTGAAGGACCCCCCTCAGTGTGAAGGACCCCCTCAGTGTCAAGGACCCCCTCAGTGTGGAGGACCCCCTCAGTGGAAGGACCCCCCTCAGTGTGGAGGACCCCCTCAGTGTGGAGGACCCCCTCAGTGTGAAGGACCCCTCAGTGTGGAGGACCCCCCTCAGTGTGAAGGACCCCCCCTCAGTGTGGAGGACCCCCTCAGTGTGGAGGACCCCCCTCAGTGTGAAGGACCCCCCTCAGTGTGGAGGACCCCTCAGTGTGAAGGACCCCCCTCAGTGTGAGGACCCCCCTCAGTGTGGAGGACCCCCCTCAGTGTGGAGGACCCCCTCAGTGTGAAGGACCCCCTCAGTGTGAAGGACCCCCCTCAGTGTGGAGGACCCCCCCTCAGTGTGAAGGACCCCTCAGTGTGGGGACCCCCTCAGTGTGAAGGACCCCCCTCAGTGTGGAGGACCCCCCCTCAGTGTGGAGGACCCCCCTCAGTGTGAAGGACCCCTCAGTGTGAAGGACCCCCCTCAGTGTGGAGGACCCCCTCAGTGTGGAGGACCCCCTCAGTGTGAAGGACCCCCTCAGTGTGGAGGACCCCCTCAGTGTGGAGGACCCCCTCAGTGTGAAGGACCCCCTCAGTGTGAGGACCCCCCTCAGTGTGGAGGACCCCCTCAGTGGAGGACCCCCCCTCAGTGTGGAGGACCCCCCTCAGGAAACACTGGAGGTAAACAGCTAAAAACATAAGAAGACATGACACAAAGCTAATAGAAAATAAGTAAGATAACATCAGGAAGTAAAATAAATTAGAGTACATAATAAAATAAAATAAAATAAAATTACACAAATAATGATGGAACTAAGAGGACTATAAAAGGTCAATTAGAAGCCAGATTAAAAAGGTTGTCAGGGGAGCATCTTCACCGTGTGACGTGAACGTGGGGAAACAGCGTTTTCCGGTGGGAGGGGCTTCTCTGAGCAGCAGGAACACCAGGAAAGCTCAAACACACAGGCAAAGAAAAAAACGCTTTGGGGTGTTTTTGATGAGTACATAACAAGGTTAAAAACATGCAAAAAGTGAATTTTGCAGATACAGCCCCTTTTAATGAGTAAGTCATGTGTGCAAAATATTTCTTACTTTGTTCTTTTTTGAGGACATTCTTCCTCAAAACTGCTCTACGTCAAGGATTCCGAGTCTGGGGCACGGCAGAGTCCGTCAGCTGGCTCCATAAACTCTTCACTTTTTGGTCCTGTTCCTTTGGCTCGTGAAAAGGAAGGAGTTCCTGGTTTCTTAAAAAGAGCACAGTATGAACAAGACTGATTAAAAGCAGTGAGAGACACATTTGTTTGTGACAATGGTCATTAGATTTAAAAACATCTATCATATGAAAACCCTTGCCTGTCTGCAAAGTAGAGGGCGTCTTCACGCCCACACTCGGCCTGAGCGCCACACTATCTGGCACGCTTCAGGAGAGTCTTCCAGCGGGAGTTTGTCCGTGGCGTACTCCACAGCTCTGACCAGCAAGGCCAGCGCCTGCTGTGGTGGACCTCCAAGAGATGTCAGTAAATACTACGCACTGTGCCTTTAAGAAAGCGGAACAGCCCGGCCGTCCCGTTCACCTCTTCATACAGCTGGAACATGGACGCCTCTCTCTGGAGAAGGAGAACACAATGTGGCCTGAAAGAAGAGTCCGGGGACTGGAGAAACGCCTCCACCAGCCTTCTGGGCCTGAGCTGTTTCTCATATAACTATCCTGAACTACTGTCAGTATTATGTGTGACTCACACAGGTAGAGGTAGAGGTAGAGGCAGAGGTCCCCGACTAAGAATTTACATAGTCGAATCTGATTTGTCCGATCCTGCTGATCGTCGACTGATAGTCGAATCTATCATCTTATTTTTTTTTCATTTTAGAATCATTTGAATATAGGCTACAGCAGAATGTTGCAGTAAAAAAAAAAAAAAAACAGCAGCAGGTAAAAAACACTTTTATTTTCCCTACACACTGAAACACAGACTGGAACAAAGTGTCGTGACTCTAAACAAAACAAATGAAGTATAGTTCAAATGATCAGAACCAAACCCTCTTCTAACAAACGGGAAGCATGTCATTTATTGTATCATTGGCTAAACAGTTTCTCACATTATCTGCTCAAATTAAATGAACAGGCTTAATTGCACTGTGTCGGTCCGTTTCGCCGCAACATCCATGCAAAAACAAACACTAAATTAAATAGAATTAGCCTTTTAGATAAATAAAAAAAATAATATAATAATAACCTAAAATATTACAATTAAACGAATAAAAGTCAGCATTAAAAATGAAAAGTGAGTGACAGAAACATCTTGGTTTCATTCACCCAATGATCTGGCTACTGACCCGTTTAAGGTGGAAAGAGGAGCTGCTGACACAACTTGCATTTGACTTTTTTTTGGATCTTTGACTTGTTCTGAATTTTTTTCGACATTTGAGCCTTTTAAAGTTCAGCAAATCACCACCGAGATGCTGCTCTGTGACGGAGCTCTGCATCGGATTGTGCCACTCACCATGGTGGTTCATTCACAAACACTAAAAATAGAATATTGAATAAAACTAACAAGTTAAGTAAATTTTTCCACAGTATATTGATAGGCTAACAAGGCTTTATATCATGTTTATTGGAAAAAAAAACAGCATTCAATGTAAAACCAGTCATTCACACCCCCATACAGCTGGAATGGAATGGTCCTCGTTCTATAACCACATTTTGCGATGCTTCGACTGTATGATTGGCCGTCGAATCAGGCCCCTTTGAACGAATCATGGAATATCTGAGGACACCCCTACTGAAAGGTTTGAAGTAACTGGTGAGTGGGCATATCTGCAGAAACTCAGCCACCTCACAGAAATGTGCAGCAGCATTTCCATGTACTCACTGCCATGGAGTTCACAACATTCTGGCAAAATGTGCACAAAAAAGAAACAAAGTTAACTGGGTTTTTCCTCACGTTTGGTGTATTTGTAATTACAAATCTTTCAAGTTGCCCTTGCGGTTTGTGAAGCCCTTAAACCAGGTGTCAAACTGGTGCCAGAAAGGCCCGAGTGGCGGCAGGTTTTCCTTCCAACCAAGCAGGAGCAGCAGACTCCACTCATTTCATCAAGCTACACTGAAGACCTGATGACATGAGTGGAGTCTGGTGTGCTCCTGCTTGGGAATAATAATGCAAGAACATCCTGTCAATATCAGTAGACTTTCACTTCTAAAGTACATTTTATCCTGGAACTGGAAGAAAAGTTAAACCACTAAACAAAATAATGAACAGAACGGATTCTCAGTGTCATTAACAATGAATGAAAACCAACAACCATATATATGACAGATAATGAAGTCTGAAACAAAGCTGCCTTCAGAAATGATTAAACATGGAGCTCTGACTGAAAAATCAGGAAAATTACCAGTTAGTACCTTGTAAATGAAAAAAAAAATCTAGCAACAAAATATCCTATAAGCAGACGCCTCAAAGATCATATGAAATATCTGTTCCTTCAGTCTGGGAGAACAAACAAATGAAACGTATTGCAGCCGTCACTTATTGCACTCATTTATTCTTACCGTGCACTTGGAGAGACTTTACAGAATTAATTTTCATTATTCCAGTTCCACCTTCACACACCATCCTTCTCTACACTCTCCTCTGCCACTGTGGACGTTCTGGAGCTGAAAATGCAGGAGTGCAGATGAGAGAAACAGCAGTGTCCACACACAACGAAACAACAGAAATAAGACGGTTCCATCTGGTTGATAAAAAAAGTGGGAGTAGCCTATGCGTGGCGCACAGAGCTGCGCCACAAACCCAATTTGTAAGGAACCAGTTAAAATACAGCCTTAACCAAAACCAACGAAAACTGAAAGTCGACCAAAGGTAGTGTTCTGCCTGAAGGAATACTACAGTTCCCATGAGGCCTAGCGCGTGGCGTGGTAAAATACTGCTCCCGGTGGCGTGCTGTCGGACTGACTCCGCCTTCATTTGTTCCAGGGCTGTTTGAAGGACGGATAGCGACGAGGTAATAATCTAATGGTGGCTAAACAATGTTATATCATAGGTGACGCATGCCGTAAAGCAGTCCGCACATGTGGAGTGTTTCAGTGAGCAGGGTTCCTACCACCTCCTCACAGCTGCTCAGTCCAAGTGAAGCAACACTGACACCCTCAGGCTGACAGAGGGTCATCAGCTGGCTGTAAGTCGAAGTATCATCACAAAAGATATTAAAATGTTTTATTAAGGTTGAAAGTTCCTTAGTGTTGGTTTAAGTCACGTTTAGTAAAAAGTTTGAGGCTCTCCATTTGTCCGGCGCCCCCATTCTTCTTCTTTGGGGGGGTGGCGACACAAACTGAGGTGCATACAGCAATATCAAGAGTGTCTCTTGGTGAATGTGTCCCGGCGCCCTCAAAACCAGGAAGTGTTATTCATACAGAAATACCATGAAAAATTATTAAAAGAAACATAGTATGCCCTTTTGTATGCACAACAAGGCTGAAAATACAATATTTTACACATATTTATACATACATCTTACACTCAAAGTTTTATATCTCTGAAAATTGTGTAGACTGATTTTACTGACTGACTATAAACGATGAGGGCGGCGCCTCAGCGCCCCCTATTGACCAGGAATGTCTCATATATGCCAAAACGCAATGGTTATATTATTTCAGAAAAATGATATCATGAACATTGTAATCAACCTTTTGGGTTTAATGCACCTTGACCTCTGCGGTCACTGGCAAGGAAGAGTTTTT
>NC_043754.1:26710986-26723486 GCF_902148845.1 Salarias fasciatus
ACACACACACACACACACACACACTTTTTAAAACACACACATAATACAAATGTGTGACATCTCGCTTCATCCTGTGCTGCAGTGATGCTGAAGGAAAATATATCGACTGAGACATGAAGACTGAGCTCAGGGCGATGTTCAACTGCAGTGGTTCACTGTGGTGATGTCCAGACCGTGATGTCCAGACCGTGATGTCCAGACCGTGATGTCCAGACCGTGATGTCCAGACTGTGATGTCCAGACTATGGTGTCCAGACTGTGGTGTCCAGACTGTGATGATGTCCAGATGTGATGATGTCCAGACTATGGTGTCCAGACCGTGATGTCCAGACTGTGGTGTCCAGACTGTGATGATGTCCAGACTGTGATGTCCAGACTGTGGTGTCCAGACCGTGATGTCCAGACTGTGATGTCCAGACTGTGATGTCCAGACTGTGATGTCCAGACTGTGATGTCCAGCAGTCACAGGACTGGAATCTACAGGTAGAGAACTCGTGTAAATGGTCAACCTGACAGTTTTGTGACGTGTTTGCATGGAGGGATTTTCACTGCAGTCACACTGAGCCCGGGGTAACAGGGGGACGTTAAGGGAAGCTAAGTGGGTTATTGCTCAGCAAGCTGCCCCCTGGGGGGCGGTGGGAGGGAGTCCAAATTGTTGTTGATGAGGTTATTGCAGCAAACCTAATTGCTGTCATGTAATGGGACTGCTGACCCTCAGGCAGAAACAATCCAACATCACCGAGTGAGGATTCGAACCTGCTGATTTCTGCAGTGCTGATGAGCCTCGGCTGATGTCGTGAAGGAAACACACTGACTTCTCGTTCAGGAGGTGGTCACTCATTTCCTCACAGCGTTTTTCTCATTTTCTCGTCGAACAAAACGAATGGCCGTGGAGTTTTCAAGCAGCGTCAGTTCAGGTGACGGATGTGGCGGACGCTGTGTGTATGGGCGGAGTGTACGCCGCTGGATTGTCGGCCTGGTGTCCTTCCAGCTCCGGGGAGATTTCCTCACCTCAGACTGTTGGAGAATCGTTGCCTCCCCCTCCCTCCTCCTCTTTCTCTCCTTCGGAAACGAGCTGCAGCTTTTGTTCTCGAGGTGTGCACAGCAGACTCAGAAATTAATTGCACTTTCATTGCTCAGCCAGATGAAAGAGCTGGGAAATGTTCAGGTGTGATGAATAGGAAGCTCCTCCGGAGCCGCAGCCTGCTGGACCGGCTCTCTCCCGCCACCCAATCCATTCCTGCTCCACTGCAGGTGGAACTCCGTGGTTTTCAGCGTTTCTGCTGCGCACGTCGTTTTAAAAACAGTACTCTGGAAATGCTCAACTGTTGTGAAAGGGAAATGCAACAATGATGCTTTTTCACTTGACATTTCACTTAAATGGTTCCAAAAACAGCTGGATTACCAGCATCTGTCCACAGACGGACTGTTTCCTCCAGTTCGCTGCGTCTGGCGGTCAAACCCAGGCTCATCCAAACGGATTCACTGGTTTTTACAGTCAGTTCTGTTTCCAGCTCCGACTGATGTTCTTCTTGTAGTGATTGTCTTTTATAGATCTGTCTTAGGCTCAGGATTTCATTGGACAAACTGAGAGTCACTTTACTTTCAGTGATGAGGGGAACTGTGTTAAAACAAATGGCGTTACTTGGCATTTTTAGTAACAAGCAATGGAACTACCGGTAATTACTTTTCCTGATACCGTTACTGATGATAATATGAGGCGCAGTTCCTTTACTTTATGCTTCAGTGCTTTCAGCTGGTTTTACCTCCTGCAGAGTCCAGCTCAGGGCGGAACAGGAGTCACAATAATTTAAATGAAAGTGAATAATGCGGAACAATGATAATATTTACATGAAATGATTTAGAATTAAATTAAACCTTACTCACGCTGTAATTTGTAAAAAAAACAAAACAAAACAAACAAACAAACAAACAAACAACAACAACAACGGATATGTTTACATGCAGCCAGTAACCCTTTCTTAACCGGAATATTCGCAATAACCCGGTTGCACACAGCCATGTAAACACCTGCAAAAAACCCCAATGTGCTCATAATCCGGCTTTTAAAAACCCAAATATTACCCCTGGGTTACTGCTTTTCTAACCCGAATTTCTGGTCATACAAACACGCATCGGGATATTCTGGTCGAAAGGGACATGAAATACTGCTCTGCGCATGTTCTATCAGCAAGGAATCTTGGTCTTTTGAGTACAGGAACTACTTGTGATGCAGTTTAACTACCGATCATTCAGTTATTCTCTTTTAGTGAAAAAGCGGTGCATCATTTAACATGTTACAGCTAACAACATGCAGAGAGAGCCTGACCCTTCTTCTTCTGTGGTGTCTCTGTAAAATAAGGTTGAACATGCAAACAGCACACCTAGTGGCGTGAAGCACAAATGCAGTCACAACATGGTAACTGACCATGTAAACAGGAGTAACTCTGTCTTTTTCAGCATGTAAACAGGTCATTCCAAATGTTTCAGCAACCTGAATATTGGCCTTAACCCGAATATTGACTGCATGTGAACGTAGTCTCTGTTGCTTTGAAACTGATACATTGTTGCCAAGCTGTCAGTCAGGAAAGTTCTAAATTATGTCATCGTCTAATTTGCATAGCTGCTCATTCATACATCTATATCAAAGTAGGTGATGATGTCATTTTAAAACTATTACATTGTTGCAACTCCCCAGTCAGAAAAGTTCTAAATGACATCATCATATAGAAAGAAGGAAACATTGGTGGAAAGAGATACAGCCACAGAGCTGTGATCATTAGAGCAGATAGAGATGATCAGAGCTGGTGATTCAAAAGCAGCTTTTAAATGGATGTACAGACATCTATGAACATGCATCTGTGTCAAAAGCTATATGTCAATTGATATCGTTATGTTCCCAGTCTTCTGTTCTGCTTCTGTTTTCTCCTCATTTAGGACAAATTGATCGTCCAATGTGGAAATGAAGAACTAGTGACATATTATATTTACTTCTTTCAACTTTCAAATTTCAGTTTTCAGTAAACAAACTAGAAACATGGTAAATTAACTTATATAACACAGCACAACACAGGTGCTATGAATCTAAAGTAATGCTTATTTAACTAGAACCAGCTAATCCTGCTGTTAATCTGGATTCGTCTCTAAGCAGACGAGGAAACAGGCCTGGAAGGGTGCGGGTGTTTGTACACTAACGTTTTGACGTAAGGGTCGGAGAAGCCGTTGGCGTCCATGGCGGCGAGGTGAGCACAGCGTATGATTCCCACCACGAGACAAGACTTCTGCGTGTTGTACTTGAGGGAAATCATGATGCGCCCACGTTCCTCCAGAGACTTGTCTTCTGTCTTATTGACCTGCGGAGAAGAAAAGACACCAGTCAGGTTCTCTCCACTGGAACTCGAGTGGAGGACTGAGTGAAGACAGCAGCTATCACCACACTAATCTTGACACAAGTATGTTTGCAAAGTCAGCCAGACCCTGACTGATTGATGGCATCTCCGGTGTAGAGGAGGAGGTAATCGCTCTTTAGAATTCATTTGTCTTGTTGGTACAGAGAAGAAAAACACACGACCTGTGAGATGAGAGCGAGCCTGTTTTTAAAGCCTTTTTCCGCAGAGGAGCTCCAAATGCACATCCCTGAGTCAAAACAAACATGTTCCTGCCAGATTAGCCATCCAACCAAGTAATCAACCAACCAACCAACCAACCATCCAACCAACCAACCAACTAACCAACCATCCAACCAACCAGCCATCCAACCAAGTAATCAACCAACCAACCAACCAAGTAATCAACCAACCAACCAACCAATCAACCAACCAACCAACCAACCAACCAACCAACCAACCATCCAACCAGCCATCCAACCAACCAACCAAATAGCCATCCAACCAACTAATCAACCAACCAACCAACCAACCAACCAACCAACCAACCAACTAACCAACCAGCCAACCATCCAACTAACCAACCAACCAACCATCCAACCATCCAACCAACCAACCAACCAACCATCCAACCAGCCATCCAACCAACCAACCAAATAGCCATCCAACCAACTAATCAACCAACCAACCAACCAACCAACCAACCAACTAACCAACCATCCAACTAACCAACCAACCAACCATCCAACCATCCAACCAACCAACCAACCAACCAACCAGCCATCCAACCAAGTAATCAACCAACCAACCAACCAACTACCTAACCAACCAACCAACCAACCAACCAACCACCCAACCAACCAACCAACCAACCAACCAGCCAACCAACCAACCAGCCAACCAGCCATCCAACCAAATAATCAACCAACCAACCAACCAACCAACCAACCAACCAACCAGCCATCCAACCAACCAACCAAACAACCAGCCATCCAACCAACCAACCAACCAAACAACCAGCCATCCAACCATCCAACCAACCAACCAACTAACCAACCAAACAACCAACTAATCAACCAACCAACCAACCAACCAACCAACCAACCAACCAACCAACCATCCAAACCAACCAACCAACCATCCAACCAGCCATCCAACCAACCAACCAACCAACCAAACAAACAACCATCCAAACCAACCAACCAACCATCCAACCAGCCATCCAACCAACCAACCAACCAGCCATCCAACCAACCAAACAACCATCCAACCATCCAGCCAGCCATCCAACCAACCAACCAACCAACCAAACAACTAGCCATCCAACCAACTAATCAACCAACCAACCAACCAACCAACCAACCAAACAACCATCCAACCATCCAGCCAGCCATCCAACCAACCAGCCAAACAACTAGCCATCCAACCAACTAATCAACCAACCAACCAACCAACCAACTAACCAGCCAGCCATCCATCCATCCAACTACCCAACAAAGTAACCAACCAACCAGACATCCAACCAAGTAAGTCACCAGCCAGCAAACCAGCCAACTAACAAGCCAACCAACCAACCAGCCAAACAACCAAACAACTAACTAATGAGCCAACCAATCAAACATCCAACCAGCCAGCCAACAACCAACCAGTCAATCAAACCATATAATTCTAATTAACCTTAAAAAACCCAGTAGTGTCACCATGCATCATCAGCAAAGATAGGCAGTTATGCATTACAAGTAATGTTTTACTGTAATCTGACTACTTTTTGCAAGTAACGGGTAAATTGCAAATAGACTAAATTACTGTTACTTTCCTGAATACAGGCTGTGTTACTGCGTTACTAAACTGACTTTGCTGGGTGAGACTGTCTCTTGACAGTGGCATATGAGCAGAGCGGCGTCAGTGATAAAAAACAGGCGTGAAGTGATGAACGGACACCGTGGAAGAGGAGAGAGAAGGACCAGTTCAATACTGAAAGTACTGACATTACTTGAGTTTGACTTAGTCAACAGTGTCTTCTGTACGTGCACCGTGCACGTGAAGAAAGATTTTGTAAGTGAAAAATTCCACCTCAAACCCGAGTAAGCACCTTGTAAGCCGGCATGGGAGACTCAGTGAGGAAAATAACCAACACTGCTCGTGGTTTCCTCTACAAGTTGATCAGATATATATTAGGACCAAAGATAATAGACAATTTTCAGGATGGTAAAATCCAGTTTCTGTCACAGTTGCAAGATGACGATCACTTTGATTCACCAGTTCACCATGTTTTAGTTGGTCTTCATGAGGATTTTTAAAAAAAATTCTTTTACTGTGACATTTTAACTAGAAATTCATTTCAGGGTTTGATTTTTATGTGCCAAAATAAACACTTGTGAGTCTTTCTGTGATGGAGTTCAGTGGACGCCTGAATGGCGAGCCTCATATGAAACCCTCTCTCCAGCTTTAGTCACGCCGGATGAACTCGGTCCGACCGCCACTGGTCTCGGTCTGCAGACGACTCCACGCCTCAGACGCTCTCATGTGGGAGAGGAAAGCTCATCAAATACCGACTGCACGTTTCGTCAGCAGTGAAACTTGAAGAGGCGTGTGTGTGTTGTGTGTGTGTGTTCTGTCAGCCGTAGTGACACAGCACTAACGAGACGCCTGCTTCAGCTCAATCAGTCAGTTTAACTTCATAACTGCCTCGGCTGTCACATCAGGTTCAGTCCAGCATTCATCTCCATCAATGAAAGACTCTGCTGCTCTGGGTTTGCACCACAGAACAGATATGAATACTTCAAACGGCGAAAACACCACCGCTGCCTCGGTATGGCCGTGTGTTGGTAACCAGTCCAGAAGAGGGCGCCACACTACAGGCGCGTGAACGTGGCAAAGATATCAAGACAAAACGCAAAACTTTTGGACTGTTCTGGAGGTCTGGCCACTGGAAAAACAACATTTTGGAAACAGCTCCTGAAGTGTAAAACAGACAACACCGAGCGGAGGCCCAACATGCTAGCTACATCGCCTCCAGTGCTCAGAAACAAAAACGATGCCCTTCACTTGAAGCAAGAACTATAGAAGAACTGGATTACCTAAATTGGTCTCCCTAACAAAATCAGTGCTTTTGAGAAAAAAAGAATGGATGCAGGATCAAGTCAAGCCAGCAGCAAAGTGCAAAGCATTGTGGGATTGATCCATTTACTGAATCAGAAGATATTCTTGCACATAAACCTGTACGTTGGATCATGACTTTGTTGGTGTAAACAGAACAATCTGATCTGTCCAACGAGAAGCGAGTGATGGTAAAGTCTCTCGGCGGAACAGCAGGACGTCTGCAGTCACAAACCAGGCAAACGGTGTGTAAAATCACGACGGTACGCCTGTAAACCTGGTGTTTTTGGGCTGAAGAGGAACCCAAGACTCGAGCCTCCATCAAACGGAAATCCTTCCATTCTTGAGGTCTCGTTTACGACAAAGCGATAATCTCTCCACTTTGAAGCCAAAGTTCTTTAATGAAATCTACCTTATATCCAACTCCAGGAATATGAATGAGTCCCTCAGTCTTGAGAGTATTTTACTTCTGAGCACAGAAAAAGAAGTGGGAACAAAATGTAACGTAAGCCTTCCAATATCACTTGAAATCATTGTCAGGTTAACAGGTCCATAATTCATCACTTTCACTCATGAAAATGCCAAAAGAATCCCAAAAGTCAATAAATAAAGTATTAATAATTTTCATTTCCGCTCATTGAAGTTAAAGAGTGGTACAGTAACCTTGTTAGTTCAAGTCCACACGGTAAACAAACATTTCCTTCCACTGAGAGTCGTCTGGAAGGAAGGCTGATGAGGAGCTGTGGGTGGAGATGACAGGATGAAGAGCTGATTAGTGTCTGACTTCATTAATCTGCATGTCCTTTGCTCTTCCTCCAGTAGCTTCATTAATCTCCTCAAACACAAAGCCAATTTCCATACACAAACACTCCTGTTTGCTCAACGGTTCCCGGCTAATTGTGCCGCCGCCTGCAGGGAGACTCCATCAGGACCGGCTGGAGCGTCTCTAACCATTCCGTTTAACGCAGACTCCTTCCCAAAACAAACGTCTGACCACGCACGGCTCCGGAGCAGCGGCGGGGCAGCGACCCGGCACCGTGTTCGACTCCCGGTATCGCGCAGCGGTTACCACGGCAACACATGGGAAGAGGAGGCTGAACGAAGATAAGTGTTCGTCAAGCCTGGGAGCCGGCGATCAATTAAAGTCACTGAAAGCCGTGGAATCAGGTGAACTGTAAAAAAAATACACTACAGAACCTTCAGATGGGACGGCTGCTTGTCACTGCGTTCTCACTGGAACCGTCACAAAGCGTCTGACTCTTTACTTCTGGGATGAAAATGACACTCAGGTCTGTCTGGATGCTACAATCCCAAAACAGTGTTCTTCCTTCACACACCGACAGAGGGGCTGCCCTCCGCTCTGCCGCAGACACTTCAGCTTATCGACTGGTATCGAACCGTTCACCCTGGGATTATAAAATGGCTCGCTTCACCAACTGAACCACCAACTCTCAAAGCACACCGTGCAGGGAAAGTTTAGTCCAGGTTTAATGTCAGGAGACGGTGAAAATGTTGAAATGTGAGGAGGAGTCAGGACTCTCTTCTTTGAACTGTCTGAAATGTTTGAAGCGTCCTGAACGGCCAGCCTCACAGCCATGACATTTAAAAGTTTGTGACAGATCCCACTTTCCCCTGATCACATCGTCAAACAGACCGACACAGATCTGAAGGGCTCAGGATACAAAGTGAAAAAGTACTGCTGTGATCTTTTGAGATGCAGCAGTCAGCGAGAAAGAAGTTTTCCACAAAGACGTTTCCGGAAAGTCTTTCAGTGGTAAAGAAACGTGCATGAAGCCAATGGTCACATGACGCATAACACAAGGTTCAGCTGACCAGGAAGAACCAGACGTTAGCTCTCCAGGAAGAACCAGACGTTAGCGCTCCAGGAAGAACCAGACGTTAGCTCTCCAGGAAGAACCAGACGTTAGCGCTCCAGGAAGAACCAGACGTTATCTCTCCAGGAAGAACCAGACGTTATCTCTCCAGGAAGAACCAGACGTTAGCTCTCCAGGAAGAACCAGACGTTAGCGCTCCAGGAAGAACCAGATGTTAGCGCTCTAGCGCTCCAGGAAGAACCAGACGTTAGCGCTCCAGGGAGAACCAGATGTTAGCGCTCCAGGAAGAACCAGACGTTAGCGCTCTAGCGCTCCAGGAAGAACCAGACGTTAGCGCTCCAGGGAGAACCAGATGTTAGCGCTCCAGGATTCAGTCGCATCACTGCAGTGTCTCCTTTAGGATGTTTGACGGCTTTCTTTTTTCCATGGACATTATTCTAATGAAATAACAGTGGGAGCAACTATAGGAACGTCTTCACGTGTTCTGATTGATCCAGCATGAAGGTCTGCTTTCGTAGATTGTGACGTGGCTCTTTGGGCGCAGTAACAACCATTTCAAATGATTTCAAACATTAAACATTCAACATGATTTCAAACATCATTCATTTCAAACCATTTCAACCCAGAGCCTTCATTGTGTTTTTGGTGTCCGTTCACACGATAACGGTACTTGGAGCCTCTGAAAACAACTGTTAAGAAATGGCTCCAAAGGTGGAACTTTTCAAAAAAAACCCCGTCCCATCGGAAATGGGGGAGAACGACACTTTGAATGAAATGCTGAGCCCGTCTTCGAGTTGATGGCCATGCGCTGTAGAGGTACATGCTGAAATACGGCTGAACGGGTTCGTCTGATCATGAAGACACCAGAAGGCGCCATCAGCACGCCGCTCTCCCAGGGTTCCAAACCAGGAAGTGTTTGTCTTCCGCCAAGTGTTCGCTCATGTTTCATGTGTCATGTGTCAGTGTGATGAAGTGTGTGTGACTGTGGAGATTCACAGCAGTAACTGTGTTTCTGCCACTGCTGCTTCCAACCAACACAAATCAGCAGCTTTTCCAACATGGCTTTACACGCATGTAATGACGCCATAAAACAATCCAACACACAATTAAATCCGTGTTTGGCAGCCAAGATTCACTGGCAGATCATCCTACTGGCTCTCAAACTGCCAGGGGGGGGGAGTACCAGAGGGGAGGGGGGCAGATCCAGTGGAACCGAACAGGAAAGAAGCTGTTTACAAATCTGAGATGAATCTGAGGTCGACAGCAGGTCTCAGATCACCACAGTCTGGACCGGATTGAAATGTGCTGTGAGGAATCAACACTTCAGAAATGAAGACTTTTCCTCCTCCTCCTGATATTCCTCCCTCCTCCTCCTCCTTCTCTTCCTGGTGCAGACGGCCGTTTGATGCCAGTTTATCTCTAATTTCCTGAACGGTTTTCACATTTCGTCACGGCGGAGGTGAACCCGCAGCTGGACCGGAGGTGTAATCACACCATTTGTGTTCAGGAGGAAATGAGTGTTCCCTGACAACATTCCCTCGAACATCAGGACCTCTTCTTCCCTCATAACGTCACATTCAGAGGGACTCTCCTGGATAAAATGGCTAAAACACCAGAAAATGATGGAAGGACTAAATAAAAAAAGCCAAAATGTTTGAATCTGTCGCGAAACTGGCTAAATCAACCAAACTGGTGAGCCTGTTCAAGTCTGTAAAAAAGGAAAAATGATTTTAAAAAGCTACAACAGTGAGATTCCTGGTGATTGGGAGGTCATGAGCACACGGAGAGTGTGTGACGTAGCAGCGTGTTTGAAAGGTTCCACATCAGGAACCATTCCAGGGTCTCGGAGCTCCGAGTGGAGACAAACCCTGGAGGACGCGTCCACTTTCACCAGCACGGAGGACCGCTGGGGGTTTCTGGCTCCGGCTCCTGACTGGAAGACGGGGATTTACACTCCTGTCCGAAAGCTGCTGCAGAATTACAGTCAGACAATAAAAGTGGTCCGGAGGAATAAAGCTGAATGTTCCATAGCAGAACACTTTGAGTGCCTGTTTGATTAGTTTGTTTTAACAGAAACAGAAACAAAATGTTGTGAAAATGGTTGTTTCATATTTATTGAAAGCAGTAAAGAGTCAAACTCCACGTCTCCACGGTCTTCTGCACATTATTAGAATTATCTTCTCTTTATGTTGTCAACGTTTTGCCTACAGGATCACAAGAAGCATCACTTAAAATTCACAGTGGTCCACTTGTTTTAACAAGGAAAAAGCCTCCTGGACAAACTACAACCTGAGATTAAAAACCCCAGATAATGTACCTGCACCAGTGCTGTCTACATCTCTGTTAAAACTGAAAATAAAATCAGATAAAATCCAGAATCCTGAACCAGCCAGCTGCTTCCTTAAAGTCAGCTTCAGTAATTTAACCAAATCATTATATTTTAATCGGATTACTTGAGGAATGGTCAAAATCATGGCTGGAATACTGGACTGTTAATGTGATGGACAGCGGCGGCGTCGGACCAACCTGCTGACAGATAACGTGTTTACTGAGAAGAACTGGACCACTGCCTCGTTACTGACCATCAAATAAAAGTGAAAAAAACAAACAGCTTTCAGTCAAAATGGACTTTTTTAGAAAACAAAAGACTCATTCAGGATAGAGTAGATTTTGGTCCATAAGAAAAGCTGTGTCACATTTCCTCCGTCAACCTTCAAACGATTTGAAGTGAAAACATTAAACTTTTGTTCTATTTTGTCTGTTTTTATGGCAACGATGGTCAGAGGAACAGAAAACACAACTCCCAGCCTCTCCTGAAAGAAGGTGTGTGTGTGTGTGTGTGTGTGTGTGTGTGTGTGTGTGTGTGTGTGTGTGTGTGTGTGTTCATGAGCAGACTCACAGGGAGCTGCTTCTCCAGGCAGTTGTTGAAGTTCTTGATTTGGTTGGGCTTCAGCTTCTTCAGAGGGATCCTCGTCTCCCCGATGAACTCGTTGTGGCGGAATTTGTCTTCATCACACACGGAAATCCTGCGAGGACGGAGAAGCAGTGAGACGTGAAGCAGCCGAAGGCGTCTGCCGCAGGCAGGAGGCTGGGCGCCATAAGAGCAGTCATTTCAGTCATCACTCTCCAGATCCTCACAGTAAATCCCCGGGACCGCCCGGCGGCGGCCTGATGAGCAGCTCACACCGTCCTCACACTCAATCAGGACGACAGGAAGTAGACAGGACGATCAGGACCAAACCCTAGCTCTAACAAGCTGAAAGGAAAGGGAAGGCCGAAGGAGACGAAGTGCTTTAAAACACATGACGGACCGATGGAGGACCGATCTCGCCACGCTCATCTCACGGACTCATTCAGAGACGTCGGACTGGAATGTGTCTGGTTTGATCAGCCTGTTAGCAGGCCGGCTTGCAGACGACCGCCTGTTCAGTCCAGCACAGAAACATCTGGAAGCAGTGAGAGCTGGAGATTCATGAAGAAACTACAGGAACGATCAAAAAACTCAGGAAGAGGCAGTATAGCAGAGCATAGCAGAGCATAGCATAGCATAGCATAGCATAGCATAGCAGAGCATAGCATAGCATAGCATAGCATAGCATAAGATAGTATGGTATGGTGTAGTGTAGTGCAGTGTACTGTGACGTAGCATAGCATAGCATAGCATAACATAGCAGAGCATAGCATAGCATAGCATAAGATAGTATGGTATGGTATGGTGTAGTGTAGTGCAGTGTACTGTGACGTAGCGTAGCATAGCATAGAATAGCATAGCATGGCATAGTATAGTGTTATGCAGTGTAGTGTAGAGTAGCGTAGCATAGCATAGTATAGCATGGTATGTTACAGCATAGTGTAGCATAGCATAGCATAGCATAGCATAGCATAGCATAGCATAGCGTAGTGTAGTGTAGTGTAGTGTAGCATAGTATAGCACAGCGAATGTAGTAGAGTATTATATACAGTATACTATTAGTATACTACTCATGGCAGAGTTGCTGTTGTTGCAAATCGCTTCCATCTTGTTGGAGCTGCACTAACATTTGACTGACAGCCAGGCTTATTGATCAGGTGGCCTCCGATCGCTGCGACTCATTTTTCCACTAGTGTTGTCGAAGCAATCTGCATGTTGACGTGACTGACTCTATCCACCTGTGGTCATGGAAGAGACTGGAACACCAGA